>NC_055966.1:3774339-3971839 GCF_018492685.1 Alosa sapidissima
CCTCAAGTCCCAGTTATGTCCAGGAGTGCAATTGGTCTTGTTTATATGCAAAATAATAACCATTTAAAGCAATTTTGTTGAACGTTGTAGATTTATTTTTCTTCTTGTCATTGCAGGAATCCAAAGAGGTTCTCTTTCAAAAACAACACCAAGCTTAGTGTCCTTGTCAGGAACCCTGACATAACGTGTGCTAATATATTTGACCACTTTGTCCCACATTAAGCAATTCAGAAATGTATTTTTTATCTTTATGTATAAATATTTTCCTTTTTTTGTTTTTAGAGATTAAACAAGCTTGTACTTGAATTTTACCTGACCTATTGTTGCCATTTGTGTGTGTGACTTGCTACTTTACGATGGCTAATATTTCAGACCTGGGAAGGCCAGGAAAATATTTGTTTGGCCTCCATTTGAGAATAAATAACAAGCCTTTATGTGGGGGTGGGTTTAGGCCAAGACAATAAAAGCAGATAGTAGTGCCAGGATTACTTTTTAAAACATCTGTCCCTGCAGGCTTCCCCTCTGTGTCCACATCATGCAGGTCTGGTTAGAGAGTGCAGGAGTTGGGCTGCTTTTTGCTCTTTTGTTGCTGGTGGCCAGTCTCTTCAAACAGAGAGGATATCAGAACAATGACCAGACTAACCACGAGCCCAAAGGTAAGCTTTTTGCATCGACTGTTGAAATCATTAAGCCCTTACCATATTCCAAGAATTTGTTTCAGATTGCTCCCCAGTGTTGTCCATACTTTCATTTATTTGATCTCATTAGTCTTGGAACTATCTGCAATGATAGTGTGCTGTTGCGTGAGCGTGTGTGTCAGCTGCCTAGCCTCCTTTAAAACTCAGACTTGTTCCGTAAGTTTATTGTAGCTCTAAGATCTAAGAGCATTCATAATGATATCCTGTGTTACTATGATTGTATGGATAAAGTGGATGGATGGATAAATAAATTGTGTCACACTGTGTGTGTATGTCACTCTGCCGCTACTGAGCCGAGACCTCTCCTCTCTTTGTGCCCCAGGCTGTTTACAATCTCCCCCTCTATCTGCAACTCTACCTGGCCCTCCTTCTCTCCCTCTCCTTGGCAACATGTTGGAGCTCATGCAAGAGCACCTACCTAGTCATCTGACAACTTTGGCACGTCGCTATGGAAACATCTACCGTCTCAAATTTGGCAACAACAGTAAAGATTTAATCACTTTTATCTTTCTAAGCATATGATATATGACTCACTTCAGAATTGAGAGCAATCTTTGTTTTTGATGCAGCCATGGTGGTCCTAAGTGGAAGTGACATCATTAGAGAAGCTCTGGTAAAGAAATGGACAGACTTTGCTGGGAGACCACACTCTTTCACAGGTGTTTCTTGTCAACATTCATTTGGTAATATATCAACATATGAGCACCGGCAAAAGTACCACAGTGGCTAATGGATGGTTCCTTTTTGACGAAGCACTTACCTGGTCTCTCCCTAACGTCCTCTCAGGTGACATTGTTTCTGGAGGAGGCTGCTCCATCTCCCTGGGCGACTACAGTGATGAGTGGAAGCTGCACCGGCGCCTGGTCCACAGTGCCCTGCAGCGCTGCACAGCTGAGTCTCTTCACTCCCTCATTCAGCAGCAGGCTCTCAAACTGAGAAAAGTACATCACACACAAAAATAACACAAAGACAGTATCCTAGAGGCTAACTGCCAGAGGCGATTCAATTATACACATAGCCTAGCGGGAGCTACAAAAACAGCCGAACAGGAGTTCAAGTCAAAGTCAAATGTAGTGAAAAAGTCGTTTTTTCTCATGAACTGTCTTCTTTGACATCCAGGTGCTGCTAGAATATAATGAAACTGCAGTTGATCTCTCTGAGGATTTCACTGTTGCTGCCAGTAATGTTATTACTACTCTTGCCTTTGGGAAACAGGTTAGTGCATGATACACCCTCACAGATACGACACAACACACTGAACAAAGTAAAAATATAGCCAGAATGTACATAAACATATGGACATAATAATTTGAGGTACATGTGTGTTGCACATTCTCAGTGCTGTTCTAATGCTGTTCTTTTATGCTAGTACAACAAGACTTCCCCCGAGCTGCAGTGCCTCCACGGCTGTCTGAATGAGATCGTGGCACTGTGGGGCTCTTCTTGGATCTCAGCACTGGATTCCTTTCCCATTCTTCGAGTCTGTAACTCACCCATTCCATCCTTATATCAGAGTCCATATTTTGTGTCACCGCTCTTCACTGACTGCATGCTCTCTTCTTATTCCATGTTGCTCTGTAGACTCAGTCATCCCATTTAGGAGGTAGCTTACTGTGGAGTTTTAGTATAAACACAGCAGGTTTGTCTGCTTGCTTCAGCATTATCATCTTTACCGTAATCATTTGATCTTTGTGGTCAATCAGAAACTGCCAAATCCTCCTTTCTCTCGTCTCCTGAAAGAAGTGTCAAGGAGAGATGACATCATTCGGACATACTTGAAAGAACTAAAGGTTGCAACAGAGAGATTGATTAACTGTACTATAACTGTGTATAAAATGTGTCAGATACTAGTGTGTGTCTGTGTGTTTGTGTATATACATGTGTGTGTGTGTGTGTGTGTGTGTGTGTGTGTGTGTGTGTGTGTGTGTGTGTGTGTGTGTGTGTGTGTGTGTGTGTGTGTGTGTGTGCATGTTTGTGTGCTATCAGGTGGAAGATGATGGCATAAAAGAAAGGGGTGCTCTTACAGCCTTTCTGAAGAAACAGGAGAAGACAGAGGGAGAGTCTCAGAGGTCGGTAAGTCGTCATGCCACCACTGGTGGAACTGTGGAACCAGCACTCCCCAGAAATGGGCACTTCTTCTCTAAAGTCTGTTGCTATTTAGATAAGTAAGCTCTAAATAGGTCTGTTGTGAGATTTAGGCCACACAATTATGGTCTAATGCTCTTACCATTAATGGGTTAGTGTCAGTGGCTTTGTTCATTTTCCACAGACACTGACGGACACTCATGTGCACATGACCACAGTGGATCTGTTAATTGGTGGGACGGAGACCACAGCGGCCTGGCTGAGCTGGACTGTGGCTTTCCTCCTCCACAGACCAGAGGTACTGCATGATTAACAGACAACACATCACCAATACATACAACACATCACCAATACATACAACACATCACCAATACATAACACGTCACCAATACATACAACACATCACCATCACCAACCTACAATATACCAATTTAAAAAGAGTATGTGGTTCTATGATGTGCAGCTTACATATAGATATTACAGTTAATGGGCTAAACCAAAGCACAGAATTGTGGAGGCATCCTTTGTTTTATGGTTGTGTGGCCTATGGAGACAGGTCATGACCTTCACTATAGCTGGGGTGTGTCTGCCACCTTTTGCCAGATCCAACACAAAGTGCATGAGGAGATGTGCTCGGTGCTGGAGGCCCGCTACCCAGACTACAAGGACCGGCACCGGCTGCCTCACCTGTCCGCTCTCATCAGTGAGGTGCTCAGACTGAGACCTGTAGCCCCACTGGCTGTGCCTCACAGAGCCATCAGGAATAGCAGGTGAGTCTACGGTCACTCATCTCCCTGTATATAGGGCACTACAGGCAGAGGGGAATAGAAATAGAAACAGATAGTTACAGATGCTACATTAATGATAGAGAGCCATAGAGGAACTGGGGAAAGATAAGGAACTTAACTTGCGCATGTCTATATTGCCTTTCTGTGTGTACTATTCCACACTTGTTGCTGTTAGAATTAAGAGATGTGTCGTTATTATACAATGACCTCTGTATGTTTACAGCATTGCAGGGTATTTCATACCAAAAGACACAGTGATCATTCCTAACCTTTTTGGAGCCCACCATGATCCTACAGTATGGAGAGACCCTTACAGCTTCAAACCAGGTTTTATTACAAATTATGTGTGTAACTACCTAGATAAGCCTTTGGCACTTAGATACGCCTTTGGCAGTCATGGTAATAGCCTTCTCTGTTTCAGAGCGCTTTTTAGAGGCTGATGGAGCGTTGCTTCGTTCCCTTCTGCCGTTCAGTGGAGGAGCTCGGTTGTGTCTGGGAGAGTCTGTTGCAAAGATGGAGATTTTCCTGTTTACAGCTTACCTGCTGCGAGATTTTGAACTTCTTCATCCTGGCGATAAGGAATGTCTGCCCGATCTAAAAGGAGTGGCCAGTGTGGTGCTGAAGACCAAGCCATTCAAAGTTATTGTCCGCCCAAGGGCATAGAGTTCAATTTCCATTTATTTAAATATCACTGTATCCTTGGGTTATGGCAATAGTACATAACTGTTTTGGGGTGGGAGACAGATGTTATTTTCGATAGGTTTTTAAGTGAACACTACATCATGCATTTATGTCTTGGACTTAGTTGCTCCACAGTCATGTGCTGCTGGATCGAATGTGTCTGCATGACTACAATGAACAGAAACAGGTTGTAAATAAACTCTGACTGTACGCTAACTGTATGTGCAGTTTTTTTTCCCATTTTGACAATAATGGTAGATATAAATAATGTCCTATAAGGAGAATGTAATGGGGTTATGTAAAAGTGTTTATGATTATGATATTTAATTATGATTAAATGTCCTTACATGAACAGAAGTTTCGCTGAATTTTCTATACATTTTGTACATTTTGAGGAATACTCTCTGTAGGCCTAGTACTTTTGTAATGTTTATAGCCAATAGCCTCTAGATGGCGCAAAACCTCCAAGATTCTTGATGCGAACCGTTATCAGAGACGTTGACGTTATCCAATTGCAGCTCAGAAGTCATACTACTTCCTGTATGTGGTAGTTGCGGGACAACGTTGTCTCTCCCCTCCTCCGCTTCACTTGTTTATGTTGACTTATTTTCATTTTGAAAGTTTTTTAGTTTGTGTCCTTAATAAGTAGGTCACAGACGACCAGCGTGTATGACGTATGCGTGTAATGTTTAAGGATAGGCTAACTTCAGGTGTTCAGGACGTCAACGTTATACCATGTTGATTTTTATATGTAGGGACGTATTTTCGTTATGTTAAGATAGGATTTCCATACAAAGATAATGAATGACCACTTCATAACTGTTGGGAACATCGCCCTATGTCTCGTCGCCCTGCTCAACGCTCAAAGGCTATTTAAGGTGACTAGAAACTCTACAAACTTTAAACCGTTTGCAATGTTAGCTACTCCATAAAAAACAACTATCATCACTTTAATTCATCTTCTGTGCATTATCTAGTTGTGAACGATTTCCCCTTATCTCTGATTGACGCCACTTGGCAGCATTTGCTACCATCTATCATTTAGCTTCTCCTATGCTTAAGACTTTTTTGATAACATTCAGGGCAGGCCTATAGGCCTAGACCTACATGAGATCAAATAAGATATGAGATTTGCTCATGTATCACACATGTATGGTATTTCAAAACAAAATGACATTTCTGCAGGTTCACAGAGCTCCAGCTGTTGGATTTTTCCTTGTGGCCTGTTCAGCTGGACTGTCTGCACTTCCTAGCAGTCCACTGTTAGGGTCTGTGCGGGAGGACCTTCAGTGGGTTGCAGAGGTACTGGGCCCAGCCATGGTCTCCTTTGGCTTCCTCTGGCTAAGTGATGACCACTCCACAGCATACGTGCTTCTGACTGGCTCGGCACTTCTCTCCACACTCACTGACTGGCTCTCTCGAGATGGCTTGACTGTGATGTCCCGCTGCATGGCCCTGTCATCTCTCTCTTGCTCACTCACCGTGTGTCTCTTTGCGGGGAACATATTAGGGGTGTTAGGAAGTGTGGCCTTAAGTTTGCCCGCCATTGTGGCTCTCAATAGCACCAGTCCTCTCGTACCTCCTGAAGCTGCTGGGGGCGTGCTGAAGTCTGTTTTGATTGGCACTACCGCTCTAGGCTGCTGGTCCATCAGGCAGTCACTAGAAAAATACTTTCAGGACCTGCAGGGCTGGGACAGAAATAACATACTTACTTGAATAACCCATTTGAAGTGCACGTGTTTACCAGTTACCAATTACCAGTGTAAAGTGAGAATGGATTGTTGGCTGATAATACCATTTTATTCATATTTATAATATGTAAAAATCTAACTTGACTCATAGGATGCACTGTTTTACCCCAGTAACTTCCTTTTTTTGCACATATCAATATGTATTATCTTAGTATGTAATGTCTATTTATAATGGCACTTAATAAAGCAGATTGAAGTTGTGAAAACAAACATCCTCACACAAAATGAGACAATGGCACGGTATCTTGTCATTGAATTTGCAATCGAAAAGTAGAGCAAAAGCCATTCATTCTTGTAGGGACCGGTATGGAACACATAACTTGCCTTTGTTTCTGGTAGTGGTACTATGACTATGTTTTGTCAGCCTTATTACACACAACACATTTGTTCTTCATTGCTGTAGTGTTAGTTCAAATTATTTAGATAACAGGCTCCTACAGTAAGCTTAAGCCTGTGTCTATTTCAGTAAAGTCCTGATATTAGCAACAGTGCTGCAATATTCAATTATTTTGTTATTGTTCATGTACGAAATTTCGATCTCTTTGTATGTCTTGACATGTGAATAAATTAACAATAAAGCAGACTTTGACTTTGATATGAAACAATTATTTAAAAAAGGGATTTCATTAACTACAGTAATTATTGACAACACATATTTTGCAGAACTAATCTTTTGACAGGCTTTGTGTCACTGATACACAAGTTCCAAATGTCAGTGTCTCTGACAACTTTTACAGGCTGTAGCAGTGTGCGTTGCTCCACCTCTAAATAGGGGAAATAAATAACTAAAGTGCAAATGTAGGCTACTGTAGCCTACATTGGAAGTATCCTGGCTGTCCACTTCCCTAAACTACTAGCATGGCAGGTGCACCAGCAGCAGATGAAGTGTAACTGTCAAATGTCTTCACATAGAAATCGATCCTTGTAAATATTGTTGCCATTCACATACGAACTCTGCTTTCCCTCCAAATGTTTAAATAGTAAAAATTTCCGTCTTGAAAGTCCTTTCATTCATAAACGGCATCCATAAAGATATCCTGCATGGACCCATTTCAATAGTTTATTTGTGAGTTTACTTGTAAACTCTACAAACACTTGTGTGACAGCGTTATAGTGTAGGTAGGCCACATATTCTAGGCTTGAGTAGGCTACCCTACCATCCATGTTACAAAGTTACTAACCTGTTGACCGTCTATGGCAACTCCAATTTGCAAGTTCTTAATTAGATATAATTATAGGCTACTCTTAGCCTACTGGATTAAGACGCGTTTTTGGGGAATGAACTGGAGAAATATACTCTTTTCAGTTGTGAGGAAGACATCTCAGAAAATGTGATGCCACTTGCATGAAGGGTCTCACTGATGTAGTGGGTATTACAGCTGTTAACAGGAAGGACAGAACGCACCACTGCAGGATAAAGGAAAGAAGCCACTGAGTTAATTTGATGAGAAATTCGATTCAGACATGACATTTTGTTAGAATGGTTGTAACATTGGCCATGTAGGCTATACCCCCCCCCCCCCACACACACACACACACACACCTAACCCCCATACACACACACAGGTACACCCCCTCCCCCACACACTCCATTAATCCCCCCCAACATATACACTAGGCGATCCCCCCTTTCCCCCAACACACACACCATTACACCCCACGAGCACACACTCTCATTACACCATACATCATTATCATCATTACACCATACACCCCAAACACAAACACCATCACCCCCCCACACACACACCATTTCATCATCCCCCTCCCACACACCCTATTACCCAACACACACCCCCCCCCCACACACACACACACAATTTCATCATCCCCCACACACAAACACACAACATACCCCCACCATTTCATCATCCCCCTCCCACATACCCTATTACCCAACACACACACAGCCTAGCCTACTGTAGAAAACGCAACCATCGAGTGGCGTTTGATCGCTGTTATGCTAGGCTAGTCTACTCTAATTGACTGACACCAGATCACACCAGTTCTTCATAGCTGAAGCGGTGTGTTGTTGCAATGGCTCTTTAGTTGGATGGGATAATTCTGAGAATGCGGTGTGTTGTGGAAATAACGTGTCATTAGTCTATTCAGGCCACAACAGTAGGCTAAATGTCATTGTTTTTGAATTAGAATTGAGCACTTACTCTTTCAAGAATTAATTATTACAAGGGAAGTTTGCAAAGCATATGGGATGTCCTCGATGTTGGTGTTGATTGATATGGAACCATAATTAGGCAGGCATCCCACCAGCTAAGCCATGGTCTGCTTTCATCATCTGGCCCACTGTGACCTAGTTCAACCCATGTGTCATGATGCCTCTCTTGAGAGCTAGCACTCAGCTGGGAGGCAGGAAGGTGTGAACCCAACCCAGGGCTCATCAGCAGGGCAGGAAAGGGCTTAGGGAGGGAAGGGCTTCCTCCTACCTGTGGAGCTCACCGTGCTGTTCCGACCAGCCCATGGGACCAGCCCCCCCTCCCTGAGCGTGGAGAAGAATGGAATGTCAGAAGAGTTGTTCTTGGCACAGGCTGTCGTAGGGAAACATCTGACGTAAGCGGCCACTGTGGGGCATGAGGGTGCCTTCCTCTGCTGCTCTTTAGCAACTCCCCCTTTTATGAGGAAAAAGTGAGCTGCACAGCGTGAGGCTCCACAATAAACACACAACGCTGGAAAAAGCAGCGAGCACGAGCGATTTTGGAAGATGCGGGGATGCCTGGAACCGTAGCAAACACCTGGAGCTTAGTATGTAGCCTAGCCAGTGTAGCCTTGTTTTTTTTTTTCTACTTGCTAAACAATAGCCTATTTTTCCCAATGTGAATGTGTGCGCTCTGTGATGACTGGACAGCTTCAGAGATGATTGACAGTTTTCTTCTTAAGGTGTTGTGTTCATCATGAGAATACACTCTGTCTCCAACAGAGTTATGACGGGAAAACTCGTTTGGACCTCTCGGGGTACCTTGGCAAGTAATGTGTATTACTTAGCCTACTATTCATTTGAGACAAATGATTCTATCCATAACAGCATTATTTCCGAGACCCAAGTAGAGTTGAATAGCCAACATTGTTTCTCAAAGGATTCCACTGTAGTTCCAGCAATTAAAACATACTGTGGAAACTGGGATCCCTCTTCTGTGGGATTTATGGGGGAGAGAATGGGAGGGATTAGCAGAGATGGGTCTTGTGTTGAAACCAAAGAAATGGTTGTGTTAGGATTACACTGGGAGCAGGCCCCCTGTTTTAAACTGACACTAAAATGCCTAATTGGATACAGACACCATTGCACATGGGTTTTCTCTGACTATACCCCCTCCCCTCTCTTTTTCTCACTTGCACACATATGTCCGGCAGGAAGCACATTGTTTAAAAAGGGAAACTTTTTCTTGATGTGCGAATAGATTGCTGGCTCATTTGAACTGATGTGCTCCCTGAGGTAAGAGCTCTCTCTGGTCATGCATGCAGGTGTCTTTTATAATGACCCAAATCACAAATATCTGTAGCGTGTTTTGGGGTAACAATGTGTCAGCTAAGAAAGCTTGCCAGTATATTAAGTTAGCATAAGATGTTCAACTATGAAGTTATATATGAATACAGCTTTTTCATTACTTTACACAAAATCCCTCTGGATTTATTGTGATTTGAAGTATGCTCTGGATGAGTGGGTTTGCAATTATGAAACTGATAGACAGAATTATTTGTACAGATATGTAAATAGCTCAAGAACTAACTAAACACCCTGGCTCTGTGCTTAAGGATTTTTTATTTTTTATTATTGTAAAGACCAACACTGAGTTATGTATTGATTGATTGATTGATTTCTGGATCAAAGATCATAAAACAGTAATCCAAAGGATGACATGCTAAAGTAACATACTTATTTCCAGCATGGTCCTAGGCTAGGCTATATATCTGTGTAGGCATAAATGGTTACCACTAATGCTAGACTTCACAGTGCACTCTAAACTATGTATCCTGAAATTGACTGTGAAATAGTTTCTATATACGGTACATTTCAATCAGAAATGCATATGAATATGTATGAATATGCATATTCAATCAGAAATATACATTTCAATCTAAGATAACTGTGAAATGAGTGGTCACACTTCTCAGTAAGAGGTCAGATTGTCGTCCAATGCTTTCGAGCAGCTTGTGTGCAGCCCCTTAAACTTGCCATAAACTTGATCTACAGTGTATCAATGCTACTAATTACAGGCCCATGCATCTCCGGTTCTCAGTCTTCTGGAGAAAATGTGTTGGAGCAGCTGTCTGGATCACGTTGGGCTTCCAGCAGCAGAATCATATTTAGTTATGGTGATTTTGATATAGTCCTAATTTCTGGCAGTGGGCTTTTCTATTTCTAGACAGTAGAACAGGCAGTGAGTTGTTTTTTTCTGAGATGGCATTGAAGGGATTTGTCACAGCTGTTTATACTGTTTTGCTGATTTCATGTAATCTCTAGCTTATGTGCGGTGTTCTTCAAGTCTCTATTCTTTGGCTATTTTTTACTGTATGTTCATTAACCCTCCTTCACAAAGTATGACACCTGGTTACAGTGCTCCCATCTCTCCACTGAGTCGTTGGGATTCATTGAGGACTCATGTTGAGTGCAGTCCACTGACCCCAGAACATCTCCTGGGAAGTCACTGGTACTCATTTTTTATTCTCACTCACTCACTCACTCACTCTCTCTTTCTCTCTCTCTCTCTCTCTCTTTCTCTCTCTCTCTCTCACTCATATGCTGTACACACCTGCATATAATCACATCTCCCTCCCTCTCTCACGCATATGTGTGCAGGGATGGATCAAGTGGTCCGTTACATGTTTTTTTGAGTGTTTTTTTTTAGTGTAGACTTAGTGTGAAGTTTTTGCAAACTCCCTCTAGTTCAGTTATTTTATGAGGATGATCTGAAGTTCAACTAGAACTTGTAATGAATGAATGAAATGTAATTTCAAGTGATCAGGATAAAATAATTACTACATTAAGAATTCACAAAATAGTTATTAGTTGCTGTTCTGATGTGTAGTGTGATACATTGTGAACTGCAAGTGTAAACTGATCACAGCCGAGATTATTTTAGCACATGGTTCACAGCAAGGGAATTCATATCACTCACTTTTTATGAATGTCAAGCTTGCTGTGGTCTCATCCAAGCCATGCACCTGCCACCTTCCTGTATGATTTTTCTGGTGGATGGTGTGCATAACTCTGGAAATACACACTACCGTCTTTGATTAAGTTAATTCCACCTAATCGTCTGTCCTCAAGCATACTTGGGAGAGCCCAGGATTGTGTGATTGTATGTCCTTAAACATACAGTACTTGGGAGAGCCCGGGATGGTGTGATCATCTGTCCTTAAGCATACTTTGGAGAGTCCGGGATGGTGTGACGAGAGGTAACGAGGTCAGAGGTGGAGGTGGAGAGATGGGAGAGGAAGAAGAGTGTTGCTGTGCTCTGGGACTTCCCCACACGCTGCAGCATGCAAAGCACAATTAAAGGAAGCCCTTGGGATGGGGGATTCCGTTGAGTTCCGCTGCCCAGCGCTTTAGTATGTGTTCACTCAGTTAAATTTTCATTTCCTAATTTGCTAATTGAGAGTTAAATATGGTGCAGGTGTCAGGTGTGGGATTAGGAAGAGCAATCCAGCTCATACAGGGGGAAGATGTGTTTGTCTTTGAGCGGTGAGGCTGGTTTCTCTCAAATGACTCAGAGGAAATGTCTTTGTCTAATGGAAGGTGGAAGTGTCTTTGTTAAGTGATTTTACAGCTGAGTTAGTCCTCACATACCCTACAGTGGCAGTGATGCTGAAGTATAGGGGAAAGTTGCTCTTGGGTGCTCCTTGTTGGTGCCCCCCCCCCCCCTCCCCCCCAATTCCTATCCTCCCTCACCTTTCTTATGCAGCCCTTGCCACTTAATCTACTAAACCCCTCTTCTACTGCACTTTTTACCCCCCCCCCCACTTTGCACAAATAGGCTGACACCAGACATAATTTCACTGCATTTCTTACTTCCAGTAACTATATGCATGTGACAATAAACTTCCTTGTATCCTTGTATCCTTGTATTTAGGAGAGTCTGTTCCCCAAAATAAGATCCACACTTGCAGCGCACTGCTCTTGATGTGCCCAAGTCATAAAACTGAATTCTGCCTTTATGAGAATAAAGGTGCAGGGTTGTCTGTTTATGGATGTTGGGTAGGGAAAGGGTTATTTATAGGGGAAAGGCTAGCTTACACTGGAGTACAATTTACACCTCATGAATGGCACTTGGCTTTAGACAACATACACTCAAGCAGATTGACCTTGACACACTGTTGCTAAATGCTCACTTTATGGGATGGGTCACATCTAACCAGCTGCCAGTTACCTGGACACAAGAATGCGTTTGTGTCCTTTACAGTGTTGTTTGAAGTTTAATGTCTTCATCGTACTAATCATCATTACATTTGTTCTGATGAAACTGCTGTGAGTGTGCGTAAATGCGCTAATACTTCCATATTTGAACTTTGGGCAGATGTGTCCCTACCTGGTGCCAAAAGTGAGCCAAGCGAAGCTGCTTCAGCTCTCTGGCCACCTTGTTCTGCTTTACAAGGCGAACGCAGCCAAGCTTGTGGCTTCTCCTTAGTTCAGCTCAATTAAGCAGCCTGTCGCACTCACTGCAGTCTCTGGCAGGCCTCCTGCTACATTCCATTTCTCCTCCATACATCTGGTCTCGTCTAATGAAAGCACAATGTGTAGGGGATCTCTCCCTCCTTCCAGTGACAAGATTATCAAATCCGATTCCTGAACACTGAACACACACACTGGACCTCTCACCATTATTTAGTTTACTCAGTATTCATCTCATGGCCAGATAAGATAACGCAGATTATCTTACCCACATTAGATTCAGCCAGACAGGAAACAATAGGATGCACAGGACTCGCTGGACCCAAACTCAATCTCTTGTAGTAATGGCAGCTATGACACAAATACTGTATTCATGCATACAAACAAACAAACACATTATGGACAACCTATGGCATGTGCACAGACATTTTAAAATGTAATCAAAGGAAGTTGTGATGGTCTGATTTTTATGGTCCATAAAAAAGATTTCATAAGTGTGTCCTGTAATTTCACCATAATAAACAGGATATGCACAAGATTCAAACTGATTCAAACTGTCACATGTGCTATTGTTTTTGTGGTTAAACTCTATGGAACTGTTCTCTCTTCCTGTTTTATGAGGGCCATTGGGATCGTTTGTGTGAACATTTTGTCTATGCCCCATTGTATGATGACATCATCTCAGAACCTGTCCAAGTTATGAAGGGTATGGATCAACTATGCAGCATGTGACTTGGTGGGGAAACGATGAGCTCATCTCTCTCGTGGAGCTTAGATTACTCATGTTCCTATTCGGCCAGATTAAAGTCAGGTCAAAGTGATGGGCAGGAAAGCGTGACCAGGAAGGTTGAGAAGATTCCCCTTTCCATTTGACCCTCACAGGTACTTTACAATTTAGAGATTGAGATTTTCTATGTTTTTGTGATCTTTTCTAGAGGATTGAGGTCTGGACCTATAGAATGGGTCTGATGAGGCAAAAAAAAAGCCTTGGACATATTTGGTCTTAAAGCACAACATTTATCTATATGGTCTGATTGGACTAGAGGAAGGTCAACTTCTCCCGCCCTATCTATTTCAGTTCGTCAGCAGCTGGTTTAATGGACAGCTGTCTACATCCCACCAGCAGGGGTCAGTAAAGAGCCATGATGCCAGTTTGACCAGGAAGCGTAGGCCTCTGTGTAGACACTTATGTAGTTTGACTTTTCTTCAGTGGGTGACTCGGTTCACCATGAATCACATGTCTTGTGCTCACCATTTTGCTAGTGCAATACATAAGAATGTTTAAGATGTCATTCTCTAACCATTGCAGTAAAGGACAACATTTACATCTGATATCATACATTACTTGCTCATGCAAAAAAAAATGAAAGGGCAGCAGTCAGTAGTTTATTATATTATATTTTGTATTAACTTCATAAATTGTAGCATAACAAGGTGAATGGTAGTGCTGTATGATCAAGGCCTCTTCACTCCCTGCAGATCTATGATCCATGTCTTTGCTGTTGTGTAACACGTCTTCAAGTTATCAGATGCCTCTAGGGTTTCTCCTTCCACATTTCCATGTTTGTTTTTGTCCCTGTGACCTTCTTGCTGATCATAACACCTTGTGCATTCAGTGGCTGTCCTTATCAGTCATCTTTATGGGGTCAGTCTCTCCTTAGCGTTTTTTATATATTTATTTTTATATACTAATATACTTATTTTTATACATCTAATCAGTATGGTTGTTAAGAAAATTATGCTTGCAGATTTTTCTAAGAGGCATTATACCATATCAACTTAGTAACATGTAACAAATTGTGTTCTGTAGAACTTCCCAGCACTATTGATTAAAAAATCAGACCAATGAACTTTTCTTTTACTCCTCAGTTGAACTTGGAGAGGTAGCATGTATTAAAATGAAATGAAAAACAGGTATGAACCTTTTTACTGTCAGTCAGCAAAACATATCTGTGCACAAGTCTCTAATTAATGGCAAATTATCAGTTTGAAGTTTGAATGACCACACATCTCCATTGAAGAGCCTTTAGTATTTACTGCAGGTGAATTTTTGAACTTGTTCCAGTCATATATAGACAGCCAAATATCTTTTATATCAACCTCATGTCAGGGACCTGTTGCTAGAAAGTGTAGTTTATTCCATTAAATTCACTGAACATCAAAATTTTAGAGGATTAATATGAACATAATTTATTATACTCTGGCTGATTGCTTTTATCTTGTTTGTAGGAAGACATTCAATTCTGCGTGACTTTTTAAGAGGGTCCTCCTCTAGTTTTAAAACAACTGCCCCCAGCTCAGCCTGTCCTCAGATCCTTGGAGGGTGGCGATGGCCCTCTGCATGGCAGCGCTAGCTAAATTTATTGCGTGGCAGCTGCAGCGGTTAAATATAGCTCACAGGTGGCCCTGAGAGGCCTGCCTCCCTGGCCGACGCACAGTCAAGTGGCACGAGTGCCAGGCCAAAACAATGCAGGCCAGACCAGCACAGCTCTGCAGACTTTAAATTCAGGTTCAACCTTGGGGGGCGGAACGGGGACACACAGACCGTTGTGCTTAGCAACCATTCATCTTTTTGATTTAGAGAAGGATAGGATGAAATGGAGAAATACTGATTTTCATATCTACCATTACATAAGTAAAGAGGATAAATTAAATGTTATCTTTTTTAGTATATGCAAATACAAATGTGAAGATGGGGGAGTGAATACAGGCTTGTATTCAGACTTGATATGTAATAGATTCAGGCTTGATCATTTTCAGGACTATTCCTCCTAAAAGTGTAATGAACTACTGTACTTCAGTTACTTCAGTGTTATGTACTTCATGAAGTTCAGATCTCAACAACCAGTCTTACTTTAGCAGGTGTAATCATATAACTTAACTTGCATTTATATTAAATACTTTACAAACACACTTCAGGAGAGATTGCAATTTGCAGTTGCCTCTTAATGGGGCTAGTATTTGAAAGCATGAATCATTAGGGATTGTTAGGAAGCAGTTCATCCATAACATTTGCATTGTGATTAGAGTGTGTTTACAGCAGGAACATTGCAGTTATCATTTCCACAGTGCCTCTCTCAACCTGCCACCTTCCGCTAGGCTACTATGTGGCGGTTTACTCCAGCAGCCCCTGGGCCCACCTCCTAAAAATGGATCTTCTTACTGGCTCTAGTACCTAAAGCCACGGGCCAGTGGCCTTCTTACCCACTTTCCCTTGAGAGCTCACCACCTGGCTGGTGCAAATTTGGGAAGCAGCTTGTTTTTGTTTGGGTTGTTGGCTCTTTGAGTAGTAGTGGACAGTGAACAGTGCAAGTGAAGATTACATTCAGTGACTATGTTTACATGCACTCTGTGTGGTTAAGCTTATTGGAAAAACAATCAAGAGGCCAATCAGCCAAGGTCATAGTATGTTGCTGTAAGCATGTGATGCCGTTCGTGGGCTGGAGTGCCATTGCGTGATGTTTACAGGGCTCCCTCGTAAACATATTCCAGTCTCGTCTCTCGCTCACTCCCGCTGCCTGCTGCTCAGTGATGTCACCCTTTGTGTAATCTCCCAATTAAGACTCCTGTTTGATGGCAGTAGCTGCGCGACATTTCCGGGAATGCAGGCCCAGGCACGTTGTCTATTAACCTGGCAGCATCCATCCGTGGGTTCTTCAGATTGCTCAGGGATTCATTGAGGTGATTTACCTTTAAATACTGCTGCACAGATCAGATGTCTATAAATGTATTTTATTCAGTATCCACATTGTGACACTTCGTAATAATAATCAAAGGGGGATCATTTTGTATAATGTGGGTTTTAGATCAAAGCACTATGACGGACACCTGAGAAACATGGGAATAAATTGCACAGCCCAAAAAAAACCCAGGTTGGGTCCCATTTAGAAGGCAGTGCCACTATATTTACAAGCTGGCAGAGGTTTAGTCACACACGGCTGACTCTCCTTTCACTTCACCAATGTGTAAAAGGATTACGCCACTCAGGAGAGGTGACCGCCAGCCAGAGGGGGAGGCCATTAGACTTGGGTGCAAGGCCTCAAGGTTTTAGCCGGCAGTTGTAGAGTTGTAGAGTGAAGCCGAATCTATTGGGTGTTGTTTTAACATCAACATCTTTGATGTTGCATTGTTTCTGGCTTAGTACTGCTGACTAATAATAGATAGATAGATAGATAGATTAGATACTTTGTTGATCCCCAAGGGGAAATTCAAGGTCTCAGTAGCATACAGACATCACACACAACATGCACTTAGAGCAGAAAGGGTAAATATAAGTATATACATATAACAAAACTCCACTGTACAATAGAGACAGTAGAAGATAAGAAAAACTAACAAAACTAAATACTAAATATACTATATAAATTAAATTAAAAAAATTAAAAAAATCCAGTGTGCTTGAGGGTGATCAAGCATGAGACGCTTGCAGTGACAGGGCCGGGGCTGGCCTGTAGTTCTGTGTGCATGGTAAGGTGCTCAAGAGAGTGAGTGTCATGTAATACATGCAGTGTTGTAATGTAACGGAGTACAAATACTTCGTTACTGTACTTAAGTAGAAATGTCGCGTATCTGTACTTTACTTCGCTATTTAAATTTATGCAAACTTTCACTTTTACTCCAATACATTTCCTAGATAAAATGTATACTTTTACTCCGTTATATTTCCACTAAGCATCTTCGTTACTCGTTACTAATACATAAAATTAGAAGAAATGTGTTCGACTGCAATAAGGGAGGTTTGGCGAATCACTGCTCCTAGATTGCATTACCCATGCTCCGCACGCTGCGCGCTCTATTTCAGCGCTTGTTTGTTGCTAAAGGAGGAGGACGCACAACTGAAACCGCCATTGAAGCACAAGCACCTACTGGAGGACCCGTTATCATAGACAACCACCCCGATGATAGTGGTGAACTCGGTGAACAGGGTAGTGGTGAAGATAACGTCATACACCCGTGGCCGTATTTGCAAGAAATGTTTCTGTACACAGCTTTCTGGGCAGCCGTGGCCCACTGGTTAGCACTCTGGACTTGGAACCGGAGGGTTGCTGGTTTGAGTCCCGACCAGTGGGCCGCGGCTGAAGTGCCCTTGAGCAAGGCACCTAACCCCTCACTGCTCCCCGAGCGCCGCCATTGTAGGAGGCAGCTCACTGCCCCGGGATTAGTGTGTGCTTCACCTCACTGTGTGTTCCCTGTTTGTGTTTCACTAATTCACCAATTGGGTTAAACGCAGAGACCAAATTTCCCTCACGGGATCAAAAAAAGTATATATACTTATACTTATACTTATACTTGAACATGAAGCTGAACATTCTGCTACCTGCCTCAGCAGCCTGTGAAAGGCTATTTAGCATCTCAGGACTTGTCTTCAGTCGAAGAAGATTAAGACTGAATGGCCCGGGGTGGGCAATCGGGAGAATTCCCGGTAGGCCGCTTCACTTTTGGGCCAGTCGAGGAAAAAAATGTTGACATTTGTCACGTTAGTCTATCTTTTCTTAAAGTAGGACACTCTGTGCATGACACCAATGCAATGCCTCTGCATGGGTTGTAGCCTATGTGAGGGAGTTCTCCCCTCCCAAAAAGAGTTGGTTGGGTCCATATAGCCCGTCTTTTCCAAAAAGTTTTCTCAGATACGGATAGACGAGCCGGCCCTACAGTAAACACAAGCATAAGGAAGGATGGATGGTAGAAAGAGGCCAGGAGAGACTGAGCAGCAGATCAACCAGTCGACCACTGAAAATGATGAGCCTCATAGTGATGATGATGAGATGATGAGACTCATAGTGATGAGGAGGCCATGACTACAGGGACAAGTAAAGAGGATAAATGAAAGTTATTTAATGTAAGAAAGAGCAATTACCCTACATGATAAACCTATATGCCTTGTTTGCTCAGAAGAGGGTGTAGTAGCGGTGGTAGTGTAGTGGTTAAGGAGCTGGGCTAGCGTGCAGTAGCCTGAAAGTTGTCGGTTCAATTCCCAGCTTCCACCGTTGTGCCCTTGAGCAAGGCACTTAACCCCAAGTTGCTCCGGGGACAATGTGATCCCTTGTAATATAGCTGACATATGTAAGTCACTTTGGTCAAGAAGTGTCTGCTAAAATGTAATGTAATGTAGTAAAGGAGTAGCTAAATCACCAAACAACAATATAGCCTACCCATGCAAAAAACATGTAGCCTAAACATTAGTTCAATATGCCTCTTTGTGGAAGCGTGGGATAAGCTACATTTTAAAGGCTTTCTTTCTTTCTTTCTTTATGCTTTTGTTAACTTGTGGAATAGTGGAATATTCTTTGTTAACTTCTCAGTTGAAGTGAATTATTATATAACCTTTACACATTTGTTGAACCATGGTACTAATAAAAACTACAGGATAGTAAGAGCTGAAATGTTGCTTCATTTATCCAATTTCCACCACTATGGAAAACGTGGGCCGGTCTTGGGCCTGAAACTACCGGGCACTGAATTCTGGCAACTTTCTAAACCAGCGTCTTTTGAAGATGAACAGACACCTTTTCAGTTTCAACTAATGACTGGCATATTAGAAGCTGCTGGACATAGGTGGCCTGTGTGTGTGTGTGTGTGAGAGAGTGAGATAGTGACCTGGGGAGTAGTAAGCCCTAGAAATGCTCATACCACATGACCATACTGTTCTCCCTACAAGCAGGTCATTTATTTTTTTGAAAGAAATAAGTTATTTATTTTTACCTGAAGTTCATACAAAAGTGACATTTCTGTTTCTGTTTTTTTCTTTGATGTCAGCTCTAAAAATATGCTGTTTGTTCTTTGAACTTAAGAGAATTGTGCCTGAAAAGTCCTAGAAAAGAATGTGATTTTGATTTGATGAGTGAGATTAAGAAGATATGGGAACCCTGAGTATGCTTTATGCTTTACTATAAGAAAGCCAAAATAAAGTTCACAATAAAAGTTCAAAATAAAACTGCTTGCTTTTTACTTTTACTTCAAATACTTAAGTACATTAAATATCAGAAAATTACTTTTGATACTTAAGTAGTATATATCAGATACTTTAAGACTTTTACTTAAGTAATATTCTAAAAGGTAACTTTCACTTCTACCAAAGTCTTTTTCTAGTACGATACTTGTACTTTTACTCAAGTATTGCTTTCTAGTACTTTATACAACACTGAATACATGAGCATAAACAATATTTAGCTTAATTCTAGTTTTGATAGAATATGTGTTATTGTTGACGTCCTGAAATTTGTGATTTAGGGCAAATGATGAAGCTGTTCCTTGATGGGCAAGTGTTAGTTTTGTTAAAGCCTTTTCTTGACTTTGACTCACTGCTCTTTCTTGACTCAATGCTCAGGATTAAACTTGCATGACTTTAAATAACTATCACCTTGGTTGTATGTTTATGTGCATGGCAATGCTGGAGATTGCTATAGAACCAGGTTTAGCTCAAATGCTTCCAAGCGCTGATTAATACGCATTATTGATTCTTATTTGTGGCAATACTTTCCCCCTTCCAAAGTCATCCACACATGATGAGAATAGACTTGTTAGTATGACCTAGATTTTATGGATTATTAGGTAAGCATATTGATAAACTAGTAGAGCACTGGAAAGGAAAGTAATCTAATCCTTTCAGGTGACTGGTGAACCAACCAAAAGAGTTTTACTAACATTGCCTAGTGAGTATGTAAATAAATATTTGCCTGTTGGCAGCTTTTAATTTTGGTTTGAGGCTTTGATTAAATCTGTTTCAGATTACCAATAAATTACAGAGCCCGGGAGGTGACATTTTTGTACATTGACAGAATGTTACTCATTTGAGTAAATTTGTGCTCATTTTACTAAATTGTGGTCTCATTTTACTAGATTGTGTGCACAATTAAGTATATTGTGCTTGTTTCACTACATAGTGCCCTCGTTTTACTATATTGTGCGCACAATTGACTAAATCGTGCACACGTTTTACTAAATTGTGCGCTCATTTTACAAAAACTAAAATGAGAGCACAATTTAGTAAAATGATCGCACTATTTAGTAGGCTAACACGTGTGCACGTTTTAGTAAATTCAATTGTGCGCGCGATTTACTTAGTAAAATGAGCGCACTGTAGTAAAACGCACAATTTAGTAAAATGAGTAGGCTACACAATTTAATCAAATGAGAGCACGTTTTCTGGATACTGTATACACCAAAAAATCTTGCAAGGACCCCTCTAGGGTTCTGTAAACAATGGCCAAGGGCTCTCTTTTTTGTGGGCAAATGACATGATTGTATTATGAATGAAGCATGTTCATCTGGTACAATCTGGTACCCTCTTATGATATTTTGCCACAAAGATAAGATTACCTAAGTGACAAGCCATTAATACACCTGTCACTAGAGCACATTTTATGAAGAATGCATACTTTCCTTTTACTCTTATCCTTGTCATTTTGCATGCAAATGTCCTTAGAGTATTTGTGATAGACTGTATGTGGAAAGTCAAGGTTACACATAGGTCTAGCTGCATCCTTCCTCTGTGTGCAGGAGCCTATGGTATTAAACGTAAACTATTTATTCATCACATGACATTTACGTTCTGAATTAGAGTGGAGTACATTATTGGCGTTACCAAAGAATGACTTCTCTTCACGGTAGCTTACAACGTTACCTATTTGGCTCAGTTGCTGGTCTATTTTTATAGTGGGGCCGGGAGAGAGGGAGGGGCTGCTCTACTCGCAGCCTAAGAGCATTAAGTGTGCATTTGTTTGTGACATTAGCGGTTGAGTGCTGTCAGTGTCATATGGCAAGCCAAGGCAGCTTCAACTGGTTCAGAGCAGAGACAGTTATTAGTATTAACCATAGCGTCCGTTTACTGGGCGTTATTCCTTCTAGAGACTTGTGCGTAATACTGAACGGAGCTCAGCCCAACACCGAGGTAAGAGTCGCACGAGTTCGAGGAGCACTCAATGACCAGTGGTTGTTGGGAGGATTTGTGGATATTATGGTTCCGTTAGATATGTCGGTGCTCAGATAAATGTGCGGACATTTGACGCGGAGCACATTTAGCGTTTGGCAAGTGACTCGTTGGCTCGTCTATGGAATATAAGTTAGCTATACGTCGCGGTTGAGTTCGTTTAGAACTTGATGTCACGCTGATTTTTTCCACCTGAGAACATGTGTCTGAGAAGTTTGCACAGGTGAGCGGTAGGTAGCCTACTCTCAGCTTGCGTTTAGGCTGCTTCTGGAACGTTTCATGTTATTGGAGACCTCTCATTACTGACTGATTCCAGGGGCGGACTGACACTGGACGTTCTGGAAAAGTCTGCTAGCTTTCATATGCCATTGTGCAGGCCAAATTTTAAAATGTCCAAATTTCAGTTGGTGGGCAGGAACTAGGAATACTAAACAATGAGTGACCCCATGTGAGGACTAATAGGCGTGATAACAGAAATTGCTGTATTTCAGTAATAAGGAGTTACATGTCATGGATTCAAGAGAAGTTGAATTTTCAGAATATGTGTGTTAAAATTTGTATCATCCCAAATGATTGCTGAACTTGTTTTTGTGATTGCTACTGCTTGTCTAGGCTACTGATTATGTATGTCATGATAAATAATAGCAATCACACATTTTAGTTTTGTCCCAAGAGGCATCACACAAAATGTCATGTTCCTGCCTCTGAAATAAAGAAAGTAGTCCTTTTCCTTAACATATTGTCTTTAGTCACATATTAGTTAAAACATTAACGATACCACCATAGCCCAGACATACATAGTAGCTTATACAAAAATAAATGGCATATGTAAAAGATTGTTTAGGATTGGAATCTGTTGCATGCATTCTCATCTCCAACTGGATTTTCTCTCTCTGCTTTTCACAGTATTGTATCCCAGCCTTGTTGATGGAGTTCTTGCAAAGGAGTGGAGATTACTGCCACGCCCAACATCTCATCGCTTAGGTCGCAGGGCAGTATGCCCATCTCTGCCCTTTGAATGCCCAAAGTGATCGCAGCCTGCCGTCCACACTGCTGTCTTTCTGACTGGCGATCACAAAGCAGACCAATGGGTTAAGGAGAGACGGGGGATCCAGGACAGTGTCACTCAACTGCGAGCACTCTACTCCCCACCGACCCTCCGCTCAGTCTCCCACGGCTGGCCGCTGCACCACAGAGACCAGCTGAACTCTGGTCCTGCTCAGGCTGTTGACTGCTGGGGGGGTGATGGTCTGAGGGCTTTCTCTGTTGGCTCTCCGAGGCTGCTGACGGGAGAACATTGCATAGCGTGGAGGAGTACTCGGCTGTTTGCTTGCACACGGAGGGGTCTCGTTGGGTTCCGTGGAGGCTGGCCCGGCCTGGGTGTGCGTTTCTCCAGGAAGTGAGCTCCAGGGCATGGCCAGGATGAACCGGCCGGACCCCGTTGAGCTCTGCTACAAAAACATGCGCTTTCTCATCACGCACAACCCCACCAATGCCACTCTCAGCACGTTCATTGAGGTGAGATGCTCATTCACATGCATGCAGGCCAGCAATGTCAGTCCTAACCATATACTCAGAACTGATGTGTTGTGACTTTAATACTTTAATACTTTGTCATGACATGAAAAGCATGTTCACCATATTGTTGTAGTCATCTTAAAGTCTAACATTCACATGCAACATGACATGCATACACTACTTCTGGAACGGCTGAATGACCTTCAGTGACCTAAGAAAATCTGTTTACTTTCTGCTTTCTGTTTTGCAGGACTTGAAGAAGTATGGTGCAACGACAGTTGTGCGAGTGTGTGAGGTCACCTATGACAAAACACCCCTGGAGAAGGATGGGATTACAGTGATGGTAAAGGACTGCCCACCCACAAGCTCATCATACACATGATGTGTGTTTTTTGACTGGACATTTTTAACAGTTGCTAAGGTGTTGAGATCTGATCTGCTTTAGTAAAACTCTGGCGACCTCCTAAATATGGAGAGATTTGGAATTGAATTTGTTTTGGTTGATGATGTGACTTCTGTATCCCATCCTCTCTGCTCTGAGGAAGTGCATGCATGTGTTTGTGGCTGTCTCTCAAAACTGCACATACAGTAGACGGTTATTTCTTGGAAGCATGTGATAATAATTTTGCTGCATCTGAAATGGCCCTCCTGTTATTGTCCAGGGAACCTCATAGGTGGCTGCTTCACAAGCATGAGCACATTTCTCTATGATACGGGCTCTTTCATCAGAATGATGTCGTTTCCATGGTGAGGGATTGTGATTGCTCTTTGGTTTCCAGGGATTTGTCTGCAACAATTGAAGCTCTGACATGGCGTCCCCTTTTGATGTCGATGAAGAAGCTGGCCCTCAGGAGTAAGCAGTGCTAGCGGGAGGACACTCAGGACATTCCCACCCCTTGTCCCCCTGTTTATTGTCAACCTGCTCCCGCTCTGTGTCCAGGAGTCACATGTGTTTTCAATTTGGCATGTCAACATTTCCCCGTTGCCATGGGGGCTGGAGTGTTTGACAAGGGGGCTTGACCACTCCCCTCCGTACTATAGGCTGTCTAACTCTCTGCCATCCAGTGTTAAGGTCATGTCAGAAGCTATTGGTCAAGGATAAGAGTTCGACATTTGGTTGATGGTTAAGAGAGAGGTAAGCAAGGTTTGTGTTGGTGTCCCACAGTATTGATTGGGCTCACTGATTAACATTAACACAAAATATTTGGCAGTAATCAGAAGTTCACATTTTGTAGTGGAGTGGAGAGGGTGACAGCCATCTCTTAAGACTTAGTCATGGTTTTAGTTGCCATGTTGTCAGTTGTCCATGGTTTCAGTGCCATGTTGACAACTAGGCTTACAGTTTCATTCATAGTCTTCCCTTAAATAAACAAAGAAGTTGCCAGCTTGGCCTCTTTAATGCAGTTTACTTGGGCAGCCAGTGTGTCACTTGTGGCTTTACCTGGCAGTGAAGACCATCACATAAGGACCATGTGACTCTTGGGGAAACTCCACTGATCTCTGAGTAGATGTGAACGTTCTAGTTTGGCAGCTGTTATCTTTGGACACTGAGAATTGCTGGGCCATGCTGGTGAATAGTGTTCATAGTGAATAGTGTTGACTGCTGAGGTAATGTTTTTAATGTGTGCAGCCAGTCACACCGTCCATTGAACTCCTGCACAGATAGAACAAAAATAAGGTGTAAGTGATAGTAAGTGTTTGTTGACCGGAAACAGGAGCAGCCATCATCTGACCACCGTAGTGCTAAGTTGCCGGATATACAGTAAATGCAAGTATGTATCTCAATGAATGGCTGCCGACATTAGACACATTTAGACCAAGGCAGTACTGCAGTCACCCAGCTGACGATAGTGCAGACTCCAAGGGACCTCTTGGAATTAATAGCTTACGGTGAACATTCCAGACAGGAGCAAGGCCTGTTAACCTCTTAGTGGATTTAAATGTTATATTTAACCTGCAGAGATTCTTGACTGCTTCAGCTGGAGGAGACGGTTCTTACGATGGTTGTTTGTGGTTCATCTTTGCCTGATTAAGGCAGAGGTTTAGCTTGTGTGGTTTCTGAATGGACAAGGTACTAGAATATTTACTAGATATGTTGTTGAAATACTTTGTGTAACCTCAATGATATTGCTGTGTGGAATTATCATTGTGAAATCACAGTGACAACCTATGTTAACAATCTACATACGTCTAAAGTAAATGGAGTCAAGTTTCTTGAAAGTAGCTGTCACTAAAGAGAAACTCCAACATTTCATTAAATCAGCATTTTATGACGTGATGTTTGGTTGTAGTTGGGTTGCCATTTTATTATGTTGCACCACTACTTTGACATGCAGAGGAATTGGTGAGAATGCAGATGGTGACATAGTGTCCAAGCTAGGTCTGCTGGCGGTGTTGCCATGGTGATGGCCTGATGTTCTTGAGAAGCACATGATCTGTCTCAGGCGATTTTCATTTGCACACCTGCATATTAACTCATATACTCATGCGTGTACTTATACCCAGTCCAGTGTTTCCCCTAGAAATTTTTCCAGCAGCGGTGCTATTACTTGGCGGGTGGGGGGGGGGGTGTTGCGCATTTTTTTTTATTTTTATATCATACCTTCGTGTTTCTTTTGTGGACATTTTCAGCTTTCTTTTACATTATTGGTTAAAAATGATAGAAGAAAAATTAAATGGCACAACCATTTAATGACCATTAATAATTAAAAGATTATTTACAATTTATTTAAATTTGTCTTAATGGCAAAGGCCACACCCAATCTGCGAGCACTTAATTTTTCTGGGCTTTGAATTGAATTGAATTGTGGGGGGGCCATTAATGCTGACACGCATGCACGTAGCCAGATGCTCTCCTTGTAGTCTAATTCTCAGTCCCTAAACAACAAACCCACGTATAAAAAAGTAAATACTCACTTTTCTTCTACATCACTCCCACAGTTACCATACAACTCACTCACAATTAACTCGAAAAAGACCTAGGCTACTTGATTGAAGTGCGACCGTTCGTCTCACCGTCAAGAGAACGCTGAAGTTATGAGAACATGTCTTTCTGATAAGAGAATATAGGCTCCTATATGTCTAATGCCGTAAACGTAGAAAAGGTCTGTTTGTGATAGCCTATTATAGCTAAGTGGACAGAATTTAGGCTATACGTATATGCCAACATATGCTCATATTTCCTTTAACTATCAGACAGTTTAAACAGGCCTAGACTGTGTTCGCCTAGCTTTCCCATGCAAACATTACATATAGCCCTACGCTAACGTTACAAGTCTAGGCTACAATTAACGTTAAGACCATACACCTTGTAGCACATTGGTTTACTCTATTGCATTACTTACGTTTTAATAATTTGTCGTTGAATGTTGATGGAGGCTCATCTTTGGGAAATCAGCTCTCTGGATAAAATTGTCAGCCGGAGCAAGAGTTCTCAGAGTTGACGACAGGGGGGTAAATCCAATCAGCAGAAAGAACCGCATCACAACAGTAGGCTAAATCGCAACAAACTTTTTTCCCCCCATGTTAAATTCATTTCGGTAATCATGAATTGGTTTCTTTTATTTGATGTAGGCTAGGAGAGGAGGATGCATGTTTCACATTAGTGTCAATGTGTCAAAGCAGGCTTTGGATCAGAGGAATTGCTCAAGCTTAACATATGGCATAGGCTACAAGCGAATTCACGGCATACAAACAGCTTCGTGATGAAATATAACTAATATCATTTTTTATTGTCACCAGGCCTATAAGTAGGCTATTTATTGTGTAACCTACAAGTGAACGATGACACCATAGGCTACACTGTGGCGGAGCAAGACCCCATCAGTCGGATAGCTAAACAATGTAACCGTGTTCAGAACGTAGGCTAGCCATATGGGCTGCAGACTTGTCTTTGGGCTTGTAATCACCTGACACATCATGCCGCATATATGTCCTGAATAATGAGAGGCTAAGTGCGGATTTGATGCACTTAACTTACTCAAGACATTCAGAAAACAATTTCGAGATGACGTTGGCCATTGTGCTTTTACAGTGTGTTAAGTGAATCTCGTGATATTATGTTGCAGCGGCGCTGAAAATCCAGCGGCGGCGCTGCGCCGCTGTTAAATACATTGTAGGGGAAACACTGCAGTCAAAAACACATGCATGTGTGGATGCAATTCCTTTGAAATGGACAGAATCCATAAAATGTTATATCGATCATTTAATGGTAAATAAGTATATGTTAGTTGGTGAATTCAGATGACTATCAGAGACAAAGCAAATTTACCATTCATCATTAACAGGCTTAGGCTTGAGCCTCTTAAACTCTTTTCACTTTTGAGATGAGGCAGGTGGAAGCAGCTGTTCACTCTCTCTTTGTTTCCTTTGCAGGATTGGCCCTTTGATGATGGTGCTCCACCACCTACTAAGATAGTGGATGACTGGTTGTCCTTGCTGAAGAACAAGTTCTGTGAGGATCCTGGCAGCTGTGTGGCTGTTCACTGTGTCGCTGGACTGGGTCGGTGAGTAGGATCTTGTCGCACTAAAACAGGGAAACATTGATATCCTTTTGAAAACTTGGCAGTACAGATGTGGCATCCTGAAGTAACGTTTCACTGTTTCTCAGCTGAATGGCACTGGTTGCCATGGGAAGGCAGATCTTCTAGCTACCGTAGCGTTTGTAAGGCTGGTAAGCCCCCCCAGTCCTTAGCAGTCGGTGTATGCCCGTGAAAATGTGACCAGACGCTCAGTAAGTAGGAGCTTTAAGCTCTGATCAGGGTTTGCCCGTCCACTGGTAGTGTTAAGCTAAAGGCGTCCTTCCCACTGTGGCCCCTCAGCTGACCCCTGACCCAGGCTTCCCTCTGATGGGTGAGGCACCAGACTCTCTGACGTACTTCTGGGCCTCCCCAGGGAATGCTTGACAAGGTTCCAGTGTTTGTTTTAGCCAGTGCAGTTTGTTTTGGAATTGAAATGGAGATCATGCTGGCCCTCTGGTGTTCTCAAAAAAGCATTTCAAGTGGGGTATGAATGGCTGTCTTTGGAGGTCACATTCAATGAGCCACTTGCTGTGCTCACGTCCATGACGGTATATCCACAATACACAGTTTCTCCATGCATTCCTTTTTTTTAATCCTTGGAGTTGAAGCTGAAGTTTGTTTGAGCCCTATGTCATCTTGTACTTCACTGCCCTGCCTATGTGCTGTTTCTTACATTTTGCATAAAATGTAGCATAAGCTTTTTGAATATAAGCCAAGTTAATAGCAGAAAGTAGTTTGCAGGGTAAAAACTGTATTTACATCAGATCATCTAGCACATCATCCATCAATCATCTCATATTGAGGACAAACTGCCCATCACTTTGAAGACTTGGAGATTATTTCATATAGAGTAGATGGATAAGATATGCAGGGTAGATGGATAGGGTAGATGGATAAGATATGCATATGCAATTTGGAGAAGAAATCTAGGACATGGCGCTTTTGAATCGTCTATTTGCTCTGATGACAGTAAGCAGGGGTCTCCTGACTAAAGATCACATGGATGACCGAGAACACTTGTATTAGTTTTCTTCCCATGTTGTGAGACAGACAAAGCTTAAACTAGGCAACACGGCTCACTTGACTGGTACTAGGAGACCGTTTTTCAACATCAATATTTTCATGAATACAGTATGTTGATGGTGGCAAACTTACATCATTGCAGTGTCTGCCATGGCTGCAGTGATTGGACTAATGTCTGTGAGTGCTGAAATATACACAGAAAAGATTAGTCCACATTAGATGTATGAGGCTTTTAGATGCATTCTGAGGCTTTTAGATGCATTTGAAGGGAGGGGAAAGACATTCTAAATCCATTCCCAAATGCTCACACTAGGTGGTACGCTTGTTCAGACGTCTTAAGTTATCCTGGAAAGCCTTTTCCTGGAAATGTTTTGCACAGGGGGAACATGGGCTGGTCTTTCTCAGAGCTTATTCTGTTCCCTGCAGAGCGCCTGTACTGGTTGCCTTGGCACTGATCGAGAGCGGGATGAAGTACGAGGATGCCATACAGTTCATCAGACAGTGAGTCAATCTTGAAACTGCACCCACAACACCACGCTCCCCACCCCCCATCACTTGCTTTGTTTATTTATTTCTACCCTTTTACGGGGCTGTAGAAAGTCACACTAAGACCATATTCATACACACTGAGCCCATAGAAAAATCAAGTGCATTTAAATTCATATACCGGTACTTGTAATTACATGGGTACTGTTCTTTGTTTATGCCCACAGGAAGCGCCGAGGAGCCATCAATAGCAAACAGCTGACGTATTTAGAGAAGTACAGGTCCAAGCAGAGACTGCGCTTCAAAGACCCACAAAACCACAAGAACAAATGCTCCATCATGTAATCCCAAGCCTTTCAATCAACACTGTGAAATGGACAGATGGCTAGGCCACAAAATCAATGCATTTAACTCATTAATCAAAGGACTGACTGACTTTTACTGTGGGATACCTGATTCACTGGGACTTCTCAATCTCAGGGCTGCTACAGACAAGCAACCATAATGTAGTAATATGAACTCAAGATTCTTTAATATAAAAAGGATTTACCCACCCTAATTGTTCCCTTTCAACTCCAGATCAATCACTGCACACTCTGATGGTTCACCCAGTCACCACTGTTGACTGCATTAACCTTATGAAAATCCTTTCATCATGAGTCATTTACTCAGAGGACACAGAATGGTTATTTATATGTTTGTCTCAAGGCTTGTTTATGAATCTGATTTAGTCAATGTATCTTAACATCAGTGCTTGTCAATTATGCTTTGTCCTCCTGTTTTTTTGTATGTAATTGTGTTGTTTCACATTGCATGTCACACCTTCAGCCTCCTTTCTTTAGCACCACTGAAACAATAATGGGGGGATATACCACAAAGAGTGGCTCGTCCTTTAACAGAGCCATATTTTTGTACATTGTGATAATATAATACTCTGGGAACTGGGATGCCTCACCACTAGCTGCTTCTGGAAGAGATGTGGGGGTGAGTTGGGATGAGTTTGTGGTGATGGTGTTGATATTACAGTAGCTCTGTATTCAGATGGCTCCCCTTGTTTGTGTGTGTGCGTAAGAGAGAAGCGTCACAATGCTGTGAGGCTGGAATTGGACAACAACTCTTTCTCTGGGATTCTGCATATCAGTCTGACTTCTGAAATAAAGGCCACAGTGAATGAAATTGACTCAATAAAGTGTTTAAGATGTCTTGCCATGTAGAATATGCACAAACATAACCCCTGAGAACAGCCTCGTCGTGTCACAGAAACGAAGCCATGAAAAGGATGCTGCTTTTTTTTGGATGTTTTTACAACTGATGTTCTTGTTTGGAGGTACCGTAACCCTAAAAACAAAACACATTGTTGCCATAATGACCACAGACCTGTATGAGCCATATGAAGTGTACTGGTGTGAGTGTGACAATGGAATGTGTCATAGCTACAGTTTACAGTAAGCTTTAGTTGTGACCTTAGTGTTGATTAACTGAAGTTAATACTGTGAAGCACTAAACACCTATGCATTAGATTGAGATTCTTTTGCAACTGAAGCTGGTTTCAATGCTGCAGACGGACTAATATGATATCACTGTGCTGTTTTGAAAAAGTGTACTTAACATGACTGAGACAACATTTTGACACTCTGGGCCTGTGGTGATGCTGCAGCTGCACATCTGCCCAGTGCCTATCAAAGATTAGTTAGGACCAACAGGTATTCTAATGTTAGTCAAGGCGACTGCTACTGTTGCTTACTTTAATTCACACGTTTATACTGCAGCTGCAACTGAAATCTACCATCAATTTGGGTCCATAAGCCTCTGGTCAAACGAGGAGATCCCCGACTTTTTTTTTAGGCCAAATAGGCAATACCGGAAATGGTACCCCTTCCAGCAACAGGCTAGCCCTAGCTTATGGTATCGTCTACATCTGCGGGGTCCGCCATATTGTCAGCCGGGAGAGGCCGAGAGGTAATGTGGTTTAAAATCCTAAACCGTAAAACCTTTGAAAGCCCTCTTGGTTTTATTTTAATAGTTACAGACATCCCGAATCCATATTTACTAGTTGTGTGAGGTGAACGCCTTGGAATATCGTTTGACGAACTGGCCCACTAGCTAGCTAGCGATAGCTAACAAAATTCTAGACGGTGGAGCCATTGCTTGCTAGCTGTCTTATCCCGGCCAATTGTTAGTTAGCTATGGGTCATACAAAAGCCTTAAACCTTAACTCTAAATTTCGTTGTGCAAAGTGAGACTTTGTCATTGTGTTGATGTGCATTAATGCATTTTCTGAGCGACGCGTAGTTATTTTATGAGAATGTATGTTTCTTCATACTATTGCCTGCTAGGTATGCTTAGCTGGCTAACTCTTCCTAAACTAGCGGTAACGTTAGTGTGTCAGGCTTTCACCCGGCGTTGATGTAGTATGCAACACGACATTATGAGCATTTTAGTCGAATTGTAAAACTAACAAAAACAACATTTTTGTTTATTTAGGTTGTTTATTTTGTCAGAGAAGAAGTACATATACCGAACCAGTAATATCGCCGATATTTTATTCAAGGTATGGCTAAGGCGTGGCAGACCATTTTACCTACAGCTTGTGCGATGGCTTCACTAGAAACGTTATGCTATTTCGTTAGCTAACATCGGCTAGCACTAGCGAAACGGATTACTGATAGCTAGCTTGCCAAACGATAGCTAACGTTAACCAAGTGAAGTGAGGATTTCTTGCTAACTAACATAGCCGGTCCTTCGAAAAGACAAGTTCTGTTTTATTCTGTGGGTTCATTTACACGTGTTTTTATGACAATAGTGGGTTTAAAGGATTAACATGGCTTACCCTTAAATTCAGGCCAACGCCTCTGTGTCAACAATATTACGGTTAGCTTATCTTACGTTAGCTAGCCGGTTGCCGCACGTTATCTGTGCAACCTTGTTAACTTGCTTAAAAGACAGTCAAGTGACATTAGTCGATTAATTTGTAGTCAAAAGTGGTTTGGTTGGTAACGATGCTTTAAATGTATGTTTGTGAAACGCAACCATGTCATATAGAGGCACCTCCTCCGATCCTTGACGAGACCAATTTGATGGCTCTTCTTTCCGCAGTGCTGGATAATTCTAGTCAGCTCGCTAACGTTAGTATTCTAGTTGGGACCTATGGTTGGGACACTAGAAGCCATTGGTCCTGTCTCGGATAAAGATTGTGTTCTTATATTGTTATGATGACGTTGCTCATTGAATGTAGATGGAAAGTATTGTTGGACATAAGGTTACTAAGGTGCATGGCCCCTGACTTAATCGGCTATGGTGAATCTCTAATGGACACCCATGCCCATAACCATATCACCGAAAATGGCTTACTAGCCAACTTAACATTTTGTTAAACATCCATGCATAGAATAGAAGGCTGTTAGCATGTTGCACCGTGGGGGCATTATATTGCACAAATCAGACTATTTAAAACGAAGAACATGATTCTAAATATGAAATAAGCATGCATGGATTAGCCATATAGACATGTATTGGATTTAAAACGTTTTAAATGCGTGGTCAGGTCATTCACACTGGAACTGTAGGTCTAAATTGTGATCTACCACCTTGCATAAGTTTCCCACAGGACATAATTAACACTGGGAAGAAGGGCAATTGTGTAGTTTACGAGGAACTAAATGCATCAGTGAATCTACACATTTGGATGCTTCTAGGTGTAATTATCAAAGGGGAAGAAAAATGGAATCAAGTTGGCGTCAGTGGAAAAGTGTTGGTTAGAGGAGGCTGCTTGATCTGATGATGACAGATAACATTAGGTCCAGAGGATAGAAGATGCAATTAGCTCTGTCGTGTCCATACTTAACATTTGCCATTGCATATTTACATATTGATTAGCTGCATGCTGCCTGACCAGATAGCCAAGTACCTTTGACCTGACAGACACTGCTAAACCAGACCATACCTTTGCCAGTACCCCTAACATGACACCTTGTGCCCTGGATAATTAGCATGGTTTGAAAATTCACATCATGTGCTTCAGAGTAGAGAGAATCTGCATTTGAATTTGAATAAATAAATAATAATATAAAATAGAGTCTGTATACTGAGGTGTGATGGCTTGTTTCTGCATTGCTCCAGGTACTCAGGCATGAGAGAAGTGATGACCGTTTCAAGCACTAAGCCCTGCGCCTAGACTGTTTGGATGTCCTCTTTTGTATCAAACAAGATCAGGTGAGCATCTAAACTTGACCCCTACACAACATGTTTTAAACACATGACTGTAAGTGTGTATAGTAGGTATTTGATTGTAATATTGGACTTTTCCCCCCCAGTAGCCTATGCGACTCCATAAAGCCATCTCATCTCCTCCACCTGCCATCAGCTGTTCAGAGGAAATTGCTAAGGTAAAGCTGACTCAGCCTAAAGGCTTTGTTTATTGTTGCAGAAGTGACGGCTGGTGAAGAGACTTGAAAATATATTTTTGTGAAAAAATGTCTCCCCAGCCTTTAAATTCTATTAATTTAGATAGAGATGCACCAATACTGCATTTTGTTGTCTTTGTACTTGTACTCTGCACAATGACGATAAAGTTGAATCGAATCTAATTTAAATATAGAATTTTTAGGGTCGATATCGATAACCAATATTTATTGGTTTGTTGTGGCCGATACCGATACGATAACAATACGATACCGATACGATAATATTACTCTTGGAAAACAAATTGTGAAAAGTGAAGGGGACAGCATTTAATTGCAGTCATTTTACCTACCACCAACGACGGACAGAACTCATAGTCCTCAATGGTACAGCAGTGAACAACATATGTGGCTACCTTAAAGTGAACGTGACATCAGTGAGTTGCGAGTGAGTGGCCAGGGAGGGTGTCTGAACCGTTTTCATATCTATGGAGTAAACGCTCAATGCAGATAAACGGCTAGAAGCTGGGAAAAAGCTAGTGACCAAATCAGAGTTTGTGAAGGAAACTTATGCATAGTTTCAACTACTGGTAATTGAATAAAGCTGCAACTCCTCGGACTGTATCTTGAGTCTGTCTACTCTGTTGAGCACAACGTGCTGCAACAGAAGTGAAGGGGGTTAGTCCCGAAGGTTTTCATAACTTATATTGACCAGTCTGGAACTGAAGCAGGATTATGGTTAGCATATTTCTCGGTAATATTACAAAACCCAAGCCAACAAAATGCAAATATGATACTAAAATGATCTCTATCTCCTGATAGAGAAGACAAACCATTTTGTGGAATGATGCATCATCGTATGAAATTTGCAACGGTGTGACTCAAAAACAGCTTTTGGTAGCATAAGTGACATGTCGCTGTCTGCCACTCGTTGTCTAGCTGTATGGCATTCTGAGACGTCCTTAAATTCGAGACCATTAACCTATCCCTCGTTTCGATTTGAGACCTTGCAGTCGGATTTATCATTTGTTTATTCAAAGTCTCACGGCCAAAGTAGCCTGATTGGAAGTTTAGTTTGAATCTTGACCCGCGCTGTGCCCTGATTCAGTGCTGCCAAAACTCCGCTTACCCTCTCTGTCTGGGTTCCTGTGCGGTGCGCTGTGTGAGAGGGGGAGTGGCTACAGTCAAGCGGGGAAAGCCAATGTGTGCTTCTTTTACCGATATATTTAACGATACCTTTTGCATTACTTATCTAAACAACGTCATACTTGGCACTGCACTTACCCGTGCCCGTAGCAAGACACCTGTCAAGTTTAAAATCAATTGGACGAACGATTCAAGAGATATGCGAATAACAGACACGCAGATAAACAGACAGACAGATGTTCCTGTCATTTATAGATAGATGACCAATTGGGAAGGTGGTTTCTTTCCTTATTAATTATATGATTTGGAGTGTTGCCCTATGTTAGATTTGAAAACTGAGCAAACTGGCAGTGTCATCATTGACCTTAGCTGTGTCTTGAACTGTGTAGCCTTCTCTCTCTCCCCAGCTTGTGAAATCTCGAGTGGAACATGTCCGGCCCTGTGCCCAGCCGCTCCCGAGTTTACCCTGATGTAAATACACAGAGGCCCCGCGAGTACTGGGATTATGAGTCCCATGTGGTGGAATGGGGGTACGTAGCATCACTGCACCATTCATCTGCTTTTTAATTCAACTCACTGATCATGTTATGTTCTACATATTGCTGTTTCATGAGATTATATTTTTACTCTGCAGGAATCAAGATGACTACCAGCTGGTCCGGAAGCTTGGCCGTGGGAAATACAGTGAAGTGTTTGAGGCTATAAACATTACAAACAATGAGAAGGTTGTAGTCAAAATTCTCAAGGTAGGCCTCTACTCAAGGCATTTACTGTAGATGTGACTGTTCTACTGAGTGCAGCCTGTTTCTCTGTGTATCCATATTCCAGTTTATCATTGCTACTGTCCCTATGCCTTATAGTTTAACACTGTTTTGTCTGTCTTTTTCTCCTACAGCCAGTAAAAAAGAAGAAAATCAAGCGTGAGATTAAGATTCTTGAGAACCTGCGAGGAGGTCCCAACATAATCACACTTTTAGACATCGTCAAGGACCCTGTGGTGGGTATCTTTAGGATTCATGTGTTCCTCAGTCTGTAGTGATTTTAGAATATGTAGGCTTTAAATACACACCACTACATTAACAGTTATACTAGCAGCTGTATTTCCACTCTGATAGCTTACATTTCTTCAAGGTACAATCTCATTCAACTTTCCTCTAGCAGAAATCTGGCCTTAAGCAAAAATGGTCCTCACATATTGTGCCTCAATGTATACGAAGTCCGCTCATGTGTCTCACGTCTTCTGAACCTGCCTTATTCTCCATTCTCTGGGTCTGGCTTTTTTCTTTCCTACTTTCCGCACCCTCCCTCAGTCCTTACTTTGGGACAGCACCTTGTAGACTTAACTTATTTATGTAGAACTTGTCAGTTAAATTTGTGTGGAATGCTCAGTAGATTCACTTGAGTATTGAGTTATGTGGTAGTGCATAGGGGCGGTGGTAGCATAGTGGTTAAGGAGCTGGGCTAGCATGCAAAAGTTGTGGGTTCAATTCCCGGCTTCCACCGTTGTGCCCTTGAGCAAGGCACTTAACCCCGGGGACAATGTAACAATGCCCTTGTAATATAATTGACCATGTAAGCTGCTTTGGAAAAAGCGTCTGTTCAATAAATAAATGTAAATGCATGTGATATGCAGTTTAGTATTTTAAAAGGAATCATTTAACCGTTTTTCCCCTTTATTCCCGAACCCTATAGTCCCGAACTCCAGCCCTGGTTTTTGAGCATGTGAACAACACAGACTTTAAGGTAAGAGTCCAGTACACATTGAAGTCTGGATGATTACTGTATGTGTGCTTACTAAGGATGTGTTGATGCAGCTTGGGTCCCACTTTGGTCCCATTCTTTACAACTTTACATTCTTTACCACTTAGACTTAGGGAAAAATCTGTCGAAGCATAGAAGTTTTCTTTTTCTAGACAGAAAACTACTATTTAACTTCATGAGTAACCGCTAAATAATACATGAAAAATATGGTTCGAGTTGCGTTGTGATACACTTTGATCAGTTGTTATCAGTCGTTTATTATGTATGATAACACTGTTTACATTTCAAATGAAAGTATTTAAATGATAACTTCAAAACTATTGTGTAAACAAAGACAAAACTCATAGAAATAAGATAAGCAAGTTTTTATCATTATGCACAACATTTGAAAATGAGTCAAGAAAGCATTATTTCCTTTTGCAATGCCAGCATGTCCACCCTGCTCTACATGCAGACTAATCTCTTAACATGTTACCTTAGCTGTGCCTCAGGCACTTACATTTTATTGAGTTCTTTTTTCTTTCCCTTGCAGCAATTGTATCAAACGTTATCAGACTATGACATTCGTTTCTACATGTATGAAATCTTAAAGGTAAGTCATGCTTGAATTGGCTTCAAACACTTTTATGCTGGAGTCGAATTTTAGTCATGTTTGTGTCTTGTAAAAAAGGGAGAAGATGCGATTCAGTTTCAGTTAGCTCATTTAGTTTTATATCATGAGAAAATAAGTACATTTGTGGTTTCAGTATTGTTGTGATCATATGTGAGTTGTTATTGTTGTGATGTCTGAATGTACAGGCCCTGGACTACTGTCACAGTATGGGAATCATGCACAGAGATGTGAAGCCACACAATGTCATGATCGATCATGAGCACAGAAAGGTGAGCACCAACCTAGGGTGTTTAAGTTACCTTTTTAAGCTGCATCTATGTTAATTGGGGGTTTAATGCTGTATGTAGGGTGATTGTAGCCTGGTAAACCAGACCCTGGAATCTTTCAGATGAAGGGTCTGGCCACGAGTAATGAAAATGGCCCAATTCGAGGGGCGGCACCAAGCATGCATTTGAAACTCTCACTGCACGCAGTTGGATAACGCTACGACCAATCACAACAATTCATCAGTGTCAGTCATCAGTGTAGCTCGCCTTTGTCCCGCCTACACCGATTTGATTGGTCCCTCTCGCTCGAGAGATAGAAGAAATTTGGATCATTGCTCGTGGCCAGAGTATCTTGCGGGCACAATTCAAATTGTGCTCTCGCGAGAACTCTGGATTTCCAGGGTAGGGTGATTGTGGAGTGTTAAGATATTTTGTATTTATAGGATTCCATATGTTATTGCATGGATATAATAAATTCGGACCATCCTGTCGTTACTTTTTTTATTTACTGTGGTAATTATTACTCTTCAGCTTCGTCTGATTGACTGGGGCTTGGCGGAATTCTACCACCCAAACCAAGAGTACAACGTGCGGGTGGCATCTAGGTACTTCAAAGGTCCTGAGCTTCTGGTGGACTACCAGGTGAGGATGGTCTGGGGTGCTTGTGATCTATGTTTGACAAGTTAACATTACGGTGGCTTGTATTAGCTTCAGTGTTTTTCTGAGCTTATGTGAAACAGAACCATTCATTTTGTAATGTCATGTTTCAATGGGCATTTGTGATGAGGTTTTCTTTTCATTCATGTTCAGATGTACGACTACAGTCTGGACATGTGGAGTCTGGGGTGTATGCTGGCCAGTATGATTTTCCGCAAGGAGCCCTTTTTCCATGGCCATGACAATTATGATCAGGTATGACTTGTCCTGTTGTGCTACAGATGTTTTTGTTGTGAAAATGATATGTTTATTGAGCTTGTCTTGTTCTTTTTTATAATGCATGGACATTCTATTCTCAGCTGGTCCGCATTGCAAAGGTGCTGGGCACTGAGGACCTGTATGACTACATTGACAAATACAACATCGAGTTAGACCCACGGTTCAATGACATTCTGGGCAGGTACGAGTCGTCATGTTTGATATGGCATATGGGGTGTTTGTTTGCTTGCTCCTTATGTGAGTAAAGATGCTAGCAATTGGTTTCCTCAATATTTATATGTCTCAAGATAACATTCCTTCAGCTCTTTTGACTACAAAGTAAACATGGTTAGTTTACCCTGCAGCTCAGATATTTTGATGGTTTGTCGGTGGCAGGCATTCGCGCAAGAGATGGGAGCGCTTTGTGCACAGTGAGAACCAGCATCTGGTGAGCACTGAGGCCCTGGACTTCCTCGACAAGCTGCTACGCTACGATCACCAGGCGCGCCTCACAGCCAGAGAGGCCATGGATCATCCTTACTTTTGTAGGCCTCTCTTTCACACAGACAACATGACACATTCTCACATTCTGTCAATTATACTGGATGTTAGAAGCATGAAATAGATAAGAGAAGCTTCGTTAAGATGACTTGTGTATGCATAATGTTTATATTTGGACTAGACTGGCTGTGCAAGGCAAGGGGTTGTTCAAGGATGACCGCAACTGTTGCTGACCACTGTTTGTTTGCTTGACTGTTTGTTTGCAGACCCCATAGTGAAAGACCAGGGCCGGGGTGCTGCCACCACCAACATGGCTGCCAGCTCCACTCCAGTCAGCTCCTCCAGTATGATGGCCGGTAAGTGGGGTGACTGACCAGAGACTTTCTAATGAGGAGACACAGCACTCAAAAAATCCTCCATAGAAATGTATGGGGTTAGTTTGTAACGCCAATATGGCAGTTGTCTACACATATCACACCCCTTCCGTGGCAAAACGTCGACATGTGAATACATTGAGCCAATCGTGCTGTGTTGTGAAGACATCGTGCCAATCATGTGTTGTGATCTCGCTGCTGGAGCAAGATTGATGTTGTGAAGCCTTGCGCACACACATTTCTGCTGAAATAGATGCCCGATAAGTGCCCAAAAAGCGTTGCAATATGGCCGCCGAGTGGAGGGACTTGCCTAAAAGGACTTTGACTTAGCAGATCTCTCTAATGTTACTGCCCAAGGTCATCATAAAGGATGTGCCAGTCGTGTGCTAGTGTAACCCTGTAATGTATGGAGCACTTGGTGCCTTTGTTTCTGTGCTAAGCTGGACCTTCTCTTCTCTCAGGCATCACCTCTATGACCTCCACCACACAACCGATGGCCAACATCGCTGGCTCTCCCGTGATCTCCGCCCCCAACACGCTGGCCACGCAGGTCCCTGCTGCCACCGGAGCGCAGCCCTGAGGGACCCTCCCCACAGACAGACACCCACCCACCCATCCTCCCACCTGGCCATCTCTGTCTCTTAACCTCTGAACCCTCCCCTCCTAGGCACAGTGACTGGCCCATGCTCCTTCTTCTGATTATGTTGAGAATTTCCCCTGAATTAATGTTCCCTACAGTCACCTTGCCCTCCGTTCATTTTAACCAGGGTTGTGGACTCCAAAAGAAATATACTGCTGCACCTGCCTGGATGTGTTAGAGTTCCGGGCACTCACTCTCATAACGACTCTAGGAACGCAATTACAATGTAGACCTGACGAAGGATAATAAAATTTATTTTATATGTCCCAGACGTACATTCTTGTCTGCAACTAGGTGAATCCTCTCGTTTGTGCATTTGTTTATTTTCTTTTTTTTTTTATTATTATTTGTTTGTTTTGGCTTTTATTTTTCCTCTCCTGTAGTGTTTCTATCGGGCGTTTCTACACTGTGAACCTGGACATAAGCGCAGCAGCACACATACCACTGATCAGGACGTGTGCCCCCTCCCCAACTCCAGTGGTGTGCAGGCGCGCGTGCGGCACGCTGCTGCAGTGCGCTGGGGGGAGCGGGAAGCTGGAGCTGTGTGCTGTACAAGCACACCTGGATATGGAGGCCTGGCCCACGCCCTCCACTTACTGTTCAAATGTGTTTGCCCAGTGCTGGGCTCACAGGGTCAATAATAATATGCCAATTTTTGCGTTCCTTTCACTCTCGGTGTGTATGTCAATGTGAGTGTAGGAGTGTGTGTGTGTGTTTTCTTTTTAAGGTTTTAAGCTGACATTTATAACCATGAAGAATTTTTTTTGTAACAATTTTTGTTCTTGAGAGGATGCAATCCAGTGCTAAACATTTTCTTTCGGTGTGAGAAATAAACCCTTAAAGAGGTGAAGCACCCTTTTACAATTTGCATGTGGTGTATTTACTGTAAACTGCACAGACTGACCGACTGAACGAACGACACAAGCAATTCTGTAGGTTTTATTTAACTCCAGTGCTACTACATGCTTAGACTTTCTATAGGTTATAATTCATTTAAATGGTTCATAAAATTGTACTTATTTTGGTCTTGTCATTTGTGAAATATTTGATGTGAAAGAGTAGTTCTAGAATGGACTGAACAAAGGTTCAAACCTGCCTGTGATCAGTGTGAGAATTTAAAAGCTAATGAAATAACTTAATGTATTGTAAATTAAATCATTTAAGGTTTGCAATAGATCTTTTGCAGTTAAAATATTTTCTTGTTTTATAAATCATTTCAATGAAAAAATATATTGTTTTAAGAAAAAGAACTGTCTTGATTTTTCCACTGAATCCACCATAAATGTGTTTTTTTTTTTAGTGGTTTTATTTAAGTAGTCTTAAAGTTGGATAATCTCACTCGGTGAACATGGTGTTGGGAGCCATGCTTTCTCTCCTGATGCTAAAGGCCTGAATGTAATTAATTTAGTGGCTTTAAAGAAGCTTGGGGTTGTCCATCCTAGAGTTAGGATAGCCAATACAATGATCCGATCGAGATGAAATGTGCAGTGCCAGTTACTCTACTGACATCTAGTGGTTCATTGAAGCCTCAGTATGTACAAGTAATCCATACATGGCATCAATTGAAAAGTTTTAGGTTAAGGTTAAAACATTTTCAGTCTCATGGAAAGGTTCAAGATGATTCTGCCCATACGCTCTTGATCTAATATGAAAATAGAATATCGTGGCAGCATAGGGTTGGTGAAATGAGTTAATGGCTTGGGTTTTAATATTCAATAAGCGGTACAGTGCTCCCATTGATTTTTTTGTGCAAGTGGTTGCCAAGCTGTCCTAGTTTTTGACGTAACTGAAGCAATCTCTAAGAACCTCTTAAAATGAAATTGATTTTTCCTCACATTTTTGATTTTCACAAGTTCTATTCTGTACAATGGTCTACTTGTAAGTTGTTTCAAATGTATCAGGTTATTCAGAGAAGAACACAGCTGTGTTGGCGAAGCAGGCCGGTACCAGCATTTTTTTACTTAACATTCTTAACAACCTGGGTCTCTTCTCAACTCTTAATTCCCTTCCCTGCACTCAGAGAAAGATGGATGACAAACCTGCTACTTCTGCCTTGTTTTGTGATCAACATAACATCAACACAGTAAAATAATTGGATTAGAGGCATGTAAGTTTTATGGTGAAACCATAAGGATCTGCTTCTGTATAAGATCAATTATAGATGAAGGATAAGTGGGAGTCGATATTCTACTATAACACTAGTTTGCTGAGAAAGTAAGCTCAGATCGTTTTGCATTTTGTTTCAGCAATTCAAATGGCAGCATCCCACCTGAGGGATTGCTATAGATCAGTGCCCTGACGTGGGTTCCTGAACCACATGAAATAGTCCCACGGTTTCCTATCTGGGCAGAGGGCTGCTCCATGGATAGGCAGACATAGATGTTCTATTGACCAGCCCGTCATGTGAACTACGTCTGTGCTGTGACATGCGACCAGTGAGCTCCTGTGGTCATGTTTCCTCAGGTCATTGTGCTCGGGAGGAGAACAGAAACCCCTTTTCTCCCAGCAGCTCCCAGACTGACCAGAGCGAGGGAGAGCTAGAGAGAGCCAGAGGCATGGCCACTCATGCGTCTCCTGGTCTGGTAGCTGTGCCCCTGTAATTCAGGATGAATGGAGAGTGGGGTGCCTTGTTTCTGCCTGCTGCCTGCTTCCATGGATGTAGGGTTTCGTCTTACACAGTGGTAAGCATGGCAACTGCACACACAATAGTGATGCTGTGGAAACTGAAGCAACACTTGTTTGAATGGAGCTTCATGTGTTGAGTCGTGTATGCAAAAATATAGTGTCTTGTAACATTATGATCATCATAGAGGCAAGACCAGGACACAAGATCCAGAATTGTAGAATCTGCAGTATTGCGTCCTGAGGGTGCTGAAGCTGTATTACACCACAGACTATGCACTGTGAAAGAGCTTGATGTGGCCCAAAAGAACTGCTGCTGACTGCATAAACGCATCAGTGGATGGGTTGGCCCACTCATTGTGTGAGCGTAACCCTAGCAGCTCATCTGTGAGGCTATTGTCCTTTTCATCCCCATGTGCTTCTAAGTGACGGACTACAGGTATAAAACCTTCATAGACTCAGGACTCGCATGATCCACTGCATGTTATATGCCTAAACCATCTGCACCCAACATGAAAAGGTAAGTGGCTGACTTATGCTATCCCCAAGATGTAATGATGTAATGTTGACAATATGCATATCCCCTGGTCTATGAATTACTTTTTGGCCAAAGTGGAAGAAGTCAGAATGGAAAAGCTTCAGCGAGCACTTCAATTAATTACAGTGTTTCTTTGTGTAGGATTTTGTTATTTCCGCTGCCATTTCTGCTTCTTGTGACAGTAGTCACCTCTGCAACAATTAAAGGTAACACATTTCCTGTTATGGTCAAATATTCAACCCTGTACTGTGAATATTTAATAGAAAGTATGCATGTAAAATCCGTTCACTGTGTCCTCACAGCCTTTTCTACTTTCACAGACAGCGGTGATGAGTTTCTTAGCTTTTTAAATGGTAAAGTTTGTCTTTTCCCCCTTTGCATACTTTTTTTTATTTTTGACTGCCTGTTGCCTGCCTTTTAAAATACATTTGGGCAGTATACAACCTCAATTTTAAGACATTCTAGTCTACATATGCTATTAACACTCTTTTACTTTACCAAATGCTTTACTACTATAGGTGCCTTTGATATGAATCATCCTTCTGTCCACAACCCAGAGGAATTCACAGGTGTTGATTTCCCCACTACCTTTACAAACATATATGCAGTTTAATTCTAGCACTTACCACCTGACTAGAACGGTCACTTGACTGTATGGAGGTGGAACTCACTGCTGCACTAACTTGTCCTTATCGTACTTTACCATGATTGTTTCCCTCGTTGGGTGTCGCTTTGGGTTAAAAAGCGTCAGCCAAATGTAATGTAATGTCTTTGGAAAATGCAATTCTTTCTACTCTGAACAGTGCTAAAGCTTTAGACTGAGCGTCCTAATAGCTGTGCATAGCTGTACAGGGTGAGGAGAGTGAGTTCCAAGTCTGCTCTCTGCTGGTTAGCTATAGTAATGTTTCCTCATCCATACATGCTGTTGTCCACATGCAACACCTTCCTCTGCCCTGTAGGTCCAGAAGACCCACCTGAACCCTCAGATGCACCTGCAGGTCAGTACAGGATTGCACAGCAACTGTTTTTAGCATGTTGTATGATTATGTGTAACACAGGATCCTTACGGGAAGCTATCATGTCAGAAACATTGCCTATCTTACTGTAGTACATGTTATTGTAGATATTGTCACAGAAGTGTGCACAACTCCAAGTCCAGTAGATGACTCCATTGGTATGTTTAACTACAATAATGATAACTTACATCATTTACATGTGAAAGTGTTGTGTGGAAATAGTAAAAATACAGAAAAAAGAATAAACATTGTTTGTACCAATTCACTTTTTTCAGAGATGTCTAATATCACTCCAGAAAAGACCGTTCTGCCAGGTCAGTGTAAAAAAGGATATCCTTTATGATCCTCTATACTGTGTATGTACAGTATGTATTGACTGACTGACTATATGCCTTTTGTCATGCAGACATTATTGATGCAATGTCCAAAGACAGCAGCAACTCAGTTGAGACAACAGGTAGGTGTTGAAGAATAACATGAGAAAGGGATAATTTAGTAATGATTATTTCCTTTATATTTGATATGGTCATTGATCATTGTTGTGTTTCTGTCTGCTCCCATAGATCCAAGAGAACTGGACATATCAGCAGAGAGCAGAGGTTTCTGTCCACTATCATTTCAGTAGTTAGGTTCCTGTCCACAATCATTTTAGTAGTTAGGTTTCTGTCCACTATCATTTCAGTAGTTAGGTTACTGTATGATGCGTGAACAGGGTGTTTTTTCAGTGCAAATCCCTGCTCTAAATGAATGAATCTGTGAACTCTGTTGTTCTTGTCTTGGTGTCTCTCTGCTAGAGGACAGTAGTTTCAGGAGACCAGGGAGAAGGAGCAGACCAAAAGGTAGGCAAACTTTATGATCTGAATTCAAAAGAATCTTCAGTCATTACCCTGTATGCAAAGTCTTTGACTCTATGCATAGTGTCTTTGGGTTGTGCCAAATGACGGTAAAGTACTGGTGTATGGCATCTGGAATGATACAACAACCATTTGTTTGTTATCAGATCCGCCATCACGCCAGGACAACAACTCAGCTGGTAAAAGACCTACGTTTCATCTCTAGAATTCCCCTTGTGGATCAATAAAGTATCTATCTATCTATCTATCTATCTATCTATCTAGAATATGATGACTATAGCATATTTTATCTACTTTATATATTTATTTTACATTACAACTTCTATTTGATTGTGGGACACATTGTGCTGTTGTGGCCTTTGTTGTGTGTTATTGAGTAGACAGTGCCGATAACAGTGCTGATGTGACTGATGTGCCAGAGAAGAAGGAAGTGGCTGAAGACAGGCGTCCTGCTACAAGGCCAGGTGTGTGTCCAGCTCAGGAACCATGGCAGCCTGCTGCTGACCTCGGACAAATAGCTTACTGCAATGGGGAAAAAGGAAACATATGACAGAAATGTAACATGATTCGTAGATAACTGTTGATTGTAGAAGTGTGCGTCTAAGATGTTATTCGTCTCGGAGTGGACAGTTTTTTTTGGAGGGCAGTGTAACAGGAGAGGGTCAACCTCTTCTCATTTCCTCATCTCTTTGTGTTTTAGCTCCAGTGATTGATCAAGATGTAAGTAGCCAGGAGCTGGACGTGCCAGTGGACAAGAAGGGAATGAGCATGGTGCCCAGAGACAGCGGCAGAGACAAGAAGCCAACAGACCACGCCGGACCTCAGAGACCAAACCCAAGAGTAGCCGTATTGCCACTCACCGGGCCCTGGGCCTCAGAGGTCGTAGACCTGGACAGTCCTGAGACTGTGGACGCTCCTGACCGCCCAGACCTGTACGCAGACAGTGAGGAAGTCACCATGTCTCAGCGAAGACAGGCAGGGAGAGCCAGCATGCGCTCCAGCAGCCGCAGGGAGGCAGCAGGGGACCGAGACAGCCCCAAGGCTGTGGGTCACCCAGACAGACTGGACCCAGCCACTAGGGATGAGGAGCACCCAGGCACTCAGACAAGGAGAGCAGTGCACATGGACTTACCTGCGAGCAGGACGGTGGTGATGGACAGCGCCGAAACCAGAGAGCTCCTGGACCCGCAGGCCCTGGACACAGGGAGCAGGGAGGTCAGCGTGGCTCAGGTCAGGAGTGAGAGAGTGAGAAGTCACCGGCTCTCGGCCACCACCAGCACTGCCAAGAGTGAGAATCAGGAGCGGACGAGTCCATGTGGACTGTGCAGGACAGGAGTGGTGACCAGAGGCGTCCCTGATGCAGGCGAGAGCACCACCACAGTCCGTCATCTGGACACTGAGGCTGAGAGTACAGAGGAGACCCCAGGACCCCAGCATCAGAGGAGTCCGGCTGGCCCAGTCATAAGCAGGACTACTGCAGGCACAACTGCAGATAAACTGGACAGTGTGGACAGCCTGAGGGCCAGCAGCAGTGAGAGATTTGAGCGCTATGGTCATACTTTCGGAAATACCTTGTAGGTTTGTCCAGCATTCACTGATTCCAATGTATTCCTTGTATTTCTGAATCATGGTAATAATTCTGAATTTGTGTTGTTTTTAGTGACATCAAATAAATCTTCCTTTATGTCCACACATATTTATCCTCTTTTGACAACAGCTGTTTTCTCTTCAGCACATGTGAAATCCAGTAAATAGCATTCAGGAGCACACTGCAAATGTAGAAATCACAACAAACACGCTGAATATGGCCTCCAAGCCACTGACAGTATTGCCTGCGTATTGACCAGTGATGGTATTTACCAGTAGTATGCTTCAGTGTGCAGTAGTTTTCTGAGGGGCCGTCCAGCAGAGTCCACTGCCAGAGGCTCCTCACTCCGCTGGCTCCAGATGTTCCCCAGTGGCTTGTAAATCAATCGGCCTCTCAGGCAGCTCCACCACCTCCACTCACAGCACAGGCTGCTTCTGGACACACTCACGCATGCATGCACGCACACACACACACGCACACACACACACACACACATAGATACACACACACAAACACACATACACACACACACAAACACACACATAGATACACACACACTCACACACACACACACACACACACACACACACATGCACATACACACACACACACACAAACCGCCACCAATATCAGCACTGCCATTAAGACACACAATACATTTACTCTTTTGACTTTTGTTGAATTCTCAACAAAGTCAACTTCAAACTGACCACTCCCACCACTGAAATCCTGCAGCTCCATCTGCAGGTCTGTCTGAGTCCACAGTGTCTGAAATCCTGCAGCTCCATCTGAAGGTCTGTCTGAGTCCACAGTGATGGCCGGCGCTCAGTTTTCCATCAGGACCATGTGAACATGTTGGCCATGCTGGACCATCACTCTTCTCCTCCTCTGGCCAATCACCAGCTAAAGGTCAGAACATTCCTCCTCTCCTCCAGACATTGGGGAAGTCCTGTCCCGAGAAAGAGAGAGAGAGAGAAAGAGAGAGAGGGATGATGTGAGGTGACTGCGTTGACATGATAGCTTTACGTGTGCCAGTGTCCATATGCTTCAGCCTCAGGTTTGTGAGGTTCCATAACAACTGCCTCTTAACTGGGAGGACATTTCTATAGGTGCTCTGGTAAACGTCCCATCTGCAATACACATCTTTTGTCAATCAGGGCCGCTAAATTTGGGGAGACTCCAGCTGACATGACAACTCCATTGATAAGTGTGCGAATGGCCCCCTGAACGCATGTGTTCTCAATCAGCTAGCTATACACAAGTGGAGTCTCTCTGACAAACCCTCTCCCTGCTACAGGTTCACTGATACATGATGGCATTCTTTATCTGTCTTTATGGAGCTCCTCACTGGGGCTCTGGAGCCCTGTAAAAGGCCGTGCTGCTCCAAGGGCAGCCTGCACAGGAAGGGCAGTGCGGTCTGGAGATCTGCACTGGCTCATGACCACTACAGGCCGGCAGCTCCCAGGCTCTGATCCTGACACCAGCGCGAAAGCCAGGTGCAGCTTTATGAAGGGAGATGAAGACATCGCTGGAACAGGCTGAATGGAGGTCACCAGATAAGGAGTGTGTGTGTGTGTGTCTGTGTGTGTGTGTGTGTGTGTCTGTGTGTGTGTGTGTGTGTGTGTGTGCGTGTGTGCGCGCGTGCGCGCTTGTGTGTGTGTGTGTGTCTGTGTGTCTGTGTGTGTCTGTGTCTGTGTGTGTGTGTGTGTGTGTGTGTGTGTGTGTGTGTGTGTGTGTCTGTGTGTGTGTGTGTGTGTGTGTGTGTGTGTGTGTGTGCATATGTTTTGTTCAGTTATAGCATCTTGTCTGTCATATATCATGAACAAATCAGTTAGTAAATAGGCAACTTTGAGAGTATTTGCCATTAGAAAATAACATCAAACTTTGATAGTCTCAGTATTTCTGTTCTCTGTGTATGGATGTACGTGTAGGTGTTGACTAACAGTCTCAGTTGCACATAAGACCAAGAAGGATGACATTTTATCCCACAAATCACTTCACCAAATGGAAACTTCCAATGAACAATTTGTTCTGTGATGGTTAGCTGTTTCTCCCTGATTGACCAATGTTGGTCACACATTTTTCCTGGTGCTTGTGGTTGGTTTAGCTGGTCCCCGGCCCCCCTCTCAGTGCCTAGATCTCCATGGTGCCTGTGTCTCAGAATGTTTCTGTCTAGACTTCACAACTCACAACTGTTATGTTCTTCTGTCATTTCTGCATGATGTGCTCTTCTGTTAGTCGTTGTCGTGGACTCCTAGTCTTTCGTGTTTAGCAGTTCATTTCATGTGTGTGTGTAATGTATAGGCACCGGGGGAATGTGCATGCAGGCTCTTTCTCTGTACGTCTGCTCTGGTCTGGGATCTGCACCCTACAACTCTCAAAATCTGCTACTAGTCCCAGAGGCAGCTGGGGCAGTTTGCACACTTTCAATGCATGAGGCCCAGATTCTACCAAATCGATTTGACTTCTCAGCCTGAGCAGTATTGCCAATAGAGCCAACTCACATTTCAGCCGTCTCCCCCAATCAAATCTGACGTTTGAGAGGGAATTTCTGTTGCCCCAAACTACATCCAGCCTTCACAAAGACAGCATCCAAAATGATGTTCATTTTTAGACTGTTTTGAGTCATTGACTAAAATAAAAGTGGGTGCACACAGCTGCAGATTTCAAATAGAATAATAAGAAGATGAGTAATTTCCTGCTCCTTCATGCCATGTCTTATGAATACCCAGACAACAGTTACACTATATCCTTTTTTTCTCCTCAGCAACTAGCATCTTCCTGCTTTTCCGTAGTGCTTGGCTGGGCTGTCAGTCAGGAGTGATGGGAGGGGATCTCCTCCTCAGTCTACTGCAGGCTGTCTGACGGGCTGGCTGGGGACGCTGAGATGAGTGAGCAATCTCTTGTTTACATTTTTTATTAGTGAGGTGAACAAACTGTCTGTGAGGTGTGGGTGACAGCGTTTGAATCCGGTCTTTCCTACCCAGAGGAAATCTGATTAAACACCTTCTGGAAGTGAGGGCTTTTCATTTTTCTTTTCGAACCAAAAAGTTTAATTTCATGAGTGGCTGGAGCTCCAGGCGGTTAGTTAATGTCCACCAGATGGGATTTGCCGCGATCCCAATTTTCCAGCCCGAAGCAGAGGGCAATAAAAGGCGGGATTTTCACAGTTCCACAGACACCCTCGCATTCCAGTTCTCCGAGGGGCAGGCGTAGCGAGCGAGACCGCAACGCTATACTCTGTTTTTATTAAAGGCCGTGATTGACAGCAGGGGGAGTTTTTCCAGCAGTAAACCCCCTGCGCCATCTGAGCAGGAGAGAGTGCACTGGACTCGGCTGTGCGGCTACTGGGCCATGGCTCTCTCTCCTCTTCTCCTCTCTCCTCTCCTCCTCTCTCTTCTCTTCTCCTCTCCTCACGCTATCTCTACACTTCCTCCATCCCTCTCTGCTCTCCCTCCACTTTTCCTTTCCTACCCCTCTTTTTGTTTGCCTTGTCTTTGCTCTCAGGCTCTCTCAGGCTCTCTCCCAGTCTGCCTCTCTCGCTCTTTCTCTCTTTCTCTCTCTTTCTCTCTCTCTTTTCTCGTCATCTCCCTCTCCTCTTCCCCTGCTGAGGAGGCCTGTCCTCTGCGGTGAGCCACAGGGAGCGGACAGCTTGGCTCAGAGGATCCGCAGGCTTCTCGTCAGAGTCACCACTGGCCAACCCAGCCAGCCTAGTGGCGAGGGGAGCTGGAGTGTGTGTGTGTGTGTGTGTGTGTGTGTGTGTGTGTGTGTGTGTGTGTGTGTGAGTGTGTGTGTGTGTGTGTGTGTGTGAGTGTGTGTGAGTGTGTGTGTGTGTGTGTGAGTGCGACAGACGGGCTGTTTGGAGGGAGCTGCGCTCCTCCGGCACACATGCTGGAGCATTAAAGTGTGTGTATCGCTTCGGAGGCCCGTAAAACCTGAAGAGCCTCCTTCCTCCCCAGGGCCGTAAAGTGGGCCAGAGAGCCTGGCGGAGGCCCGAGTCCCTCCCACTGAGCGTGCGCTATCTCCTCCAGCCTCTCCTCGCCTCTCCTCGCCTCGCCTCGCCTTGCCTCTAATGCGTCCCATCTGCACCGCACTGCAGCATCCGCACGGCCTCCAGCCTCTGCCCCGTGTATGCTGGGAGAAATGAACACCACTTTGAAACTGTTCAATCCATGAGCGAGACAGGAACTCCACTCACCTGCTCAGAACTAAAAGCATTAGACATGGGAAACTGCAAAAATAGAGATCTTCCCAAAACTGGATTCATACTCTGCCTCGGTTAATCTTCCATATCGACTTGAGAATAGTATAAATTATTCTACAGAAATTCACATAAAAATGCAGTAAACCCAGTAATGGATTTTACTGTATGTAATTTTCTTGCTGACGTAAGAATCCATTTCCCTTGACAGGGTATACTGAAAAAGTCATATATAATCATTTAACATCTACTGTGAATGTTCTTGGCTCATAACCATTTTCCTTCTAGATGGTATTTACCATTTGAACTGTCTTTTTCCTGCTTTAAGACAGTGATGTTAATCATCCCCTCGCACTAATCTCATTTCTGCCCGCGCTGCCTGCAGCTCGTTACTGTGTGCCAGGTATGGGGGCCATAACTGACAAATACTGCTTCCCCAACAGAGCCTGCTGGCATTCGCCACCAGCTAAAACTTCCTTAATAGTAGTGGTTGCGGACACAGAGGTTGTATAACGTGCGACTGGCACAGTTCTCTCCAAGTGGTTTCTCGCGTATTCTGCGTAGCCTTCAAAGCTGTTAATTAAGTGTGAATGGCATTCCAGTGTTTGCCTCAGCTTGTTCTTCATCCAGTGCAAGGACACAGCCAAAGCCCATGTATGAGATGATAAAGTATGTACAAACCTATACAACCTGCCACTGATGTCAGTGAGAGAGTCTGGGTTTCCTATGAGCCAGATTCAGCAAGAGGAGGAGGCGCCATGATTTGTCTGTAGCAAACCTCCAGCTGTGATGCACAGCAATACAGAGCGCACTGCTCTCCTCATCGTTCTTACACACTGGAAGCTCTGACATAGCCATTTACATGACTGACTGCTGGAGGAGACACATTTTCACAGGATTGGAGGAATGACAAAGCAAAAAAATACTCAGTCTAAAGTGCATCTGTATTTGAACAAATCTATATTCTGTTTCTTTGAGAGAGAGGACATATGGTCAGCCTCTAGTCTCAGGGCAGCTCCTCTGCTTCACTGTCCTGTGCTGTGTGTGCACATGTGTGAGTGCAACAAAAAAAACTGGAATCCACTTCCATGAGCCACATTCTTTGCAGTAAAAATGATGCTGATTGCTTCAGTGGTTTTGATCCCTCCACTCTGTACTGGTATGACTCGCATTGTATTGTATAGTACAGTACGTGAGTCTTGATGAGGTCCACGTTTCATACGTTTGGTCATGGCAGGAAGGTTTGGTGAAGGCAACTGCACTGAGGCATGAATGGACAGGGCAGCCAATAGCAGTTCTCTGTCAATAGCAGTTGGATAAACAGTCTGATAATGGCCCATAAATGTAAAGCAGACTTGTTTTCTTACTACTGGAATGTGGACAGTTGGCAGTGGCCTCGTCTAGAAACAGTAGCTCACTCTTGCACACAATCTCTCTCTCTCTCTCTCTCTCTCTCTTACACACACACACACACACACACACACACAGGTGTTATTGCAGCAGTGAGCATGGAGAGGTGTTTGGGGGGAAAGTAATGGGCCGTTCAGCCAAGTGGGCCACCTGTCACTCCATTGCCGTGGCGATTAGGACTTCCTTTCATGTGGCGTGTGAACGCTGGTGGTGTGGGGTGGACGCCTGGAGGCCAGACGCACAGGCGTGTGTGTAGGTGGGGTGGGGTGGACGCTGGGAGGCTGAGGCAGGGTGGAGTGGTCGTCGGTCTGCACGTATGCACGTCCCAGCGCAGACCACAGCTGTCTGGAGCACTTACCTCCCCATTAACACATGCAGCTCTGCTTCTTCCCAGCCAACGTCCAGCAAAACTGGGCCAAGTCGGGGAAGATAACTATGACAGATGATTGACACAGGATGGTTGTTTGTGTGTGTGTGTGTGTGTGTGTGTGTGTGTGTGTGTGTCTGTGTGTCTGTGTGTCTGTGTGTCTGTGTGTGTCTACAGTATATGTTTATGTGTATCCTTCTGGCCCAACTTGCAACTCCATCAAGTCATCCCACTGCGTCAACTCGTAATTAAAATGATTTGGAAATTGATTTTGAAACCTGGCTGGACTGAGGCTGGATTTCTGTTCAAGGTTCCTTGGTTTCACTGTGCAGCTGCAGCAAATTGATAGTTTGACAAACTATTCAGAATTTGGATCCGGCTTACCTCATGCAATGTTTCCAACAGCTCCACTCCTAGTTAGGATCTGATTCCCCCTCGCCTCTGGCTAGAGCCCTCGCTGCCCTCGCTGCCGTGCCACAGTCGTGCGGGCGGGGTGGGGCGGGTCGGGTTTGGGCAGGCGGGCGCTGAAAGCAGATAACCCAGAGCGGGGTGTGGGGCTCGGGTTTGGGGGGGCACCTGCTGCCCTCTCTAAATGGCTTGTGACTTGTGGCTTTTTTGTGCTTCAGAAATAATGAGCGCTAGGATTTTTTTATGGCCTCGGGCGTCGCGGCGCAGCACATGCCTGTGTCACATGAAAGGGAGACGGAGGCCAGCTGCAGCTCACCAGGGGCGCCAGAACCACTCAGGGACCCAGGGATCGCCACGCCACGCCACGCCACGCCACGCCACGCCACGCCACGCTGCGGGGTTTACTCCCTGAAGGTGACACTCACCTGTGTATCCACTGAACAGTGATTGTGGTTTTTATAGTTCACTTATATTTTCTAACCATCCACTAAACCAGCTGATTCTAATTAGGCCAACTCTTCATCCTGGTACAGTAGATCAGCTAGTAAAGGTGGAACCTAAACACATGTAGGGTTTTTCCAACTCTGTTCGTTTCTAATAAAGTTGCCCTTCATTTTGCTCATTAACCTCGCAAAAAAAACAGAACTGAAGTAAGAGTTCAGCTGTCGTACTGACGTCTATACACACCTTTGGATCCAACATCAATAGGCAGTGTTTTGGTTGGCATTTGTGATAAGTCCTACCTAAACATCAAGGATGGATTTTAAAAGTTTGTTGCGATGGTCTGGTGTTATTACACAAACACGCTACTTGATCCTCTACGAGGCACACAGAGCATGAGGTTAGAGTTCAGCCTGTGTAACATCTGAAGGAGCCCTGGCTATCGCCAAACCTCAGTCATATGAGACAGCTGTTTTCGAACCATTTGTGCAGAGAAGTCTCCCTCGCTGAGGCAGCCCTGACTACAATAACAGTCCTCAGCCCCTGAGAAGTTCATTGACCAACGATATTTAAATCAACAGGCCTTTGATGTGGATAAATATGCTCACTTACCTCAAAGTGGCTGCTGGCCTGGTCTGATTTTAATGTTGTTACTGTAAAGTCACCCTTCACCGACTGCACATCAACAAGATACCAGTACTCTCTCCGAGTTATGAATTCATAATTTAGGAGAGTTGTTGTGCTACCTAGAACTCCTGTCCCACTCGTCCATGGTTTAAAGACAGGTGGCTGTTGAGGAGTGGGGCCTGTCTGTCACCCCTCTGGCTGCTCCTCCGGGGTCTTTTAATGAGGATCCTCAGCCGTGGCACACGGGGGATCTTTATTGCTTTTGGCAAATGGCCTCTTTGGAGGAGCAGGGCAAGCCTGGCTGCTGGCGTGTGTCTCCCCCAACTAGAGCAGCCTTTTCACCAGGCACAGCAGGGACGACAGAGCATGGGGTCTTTTTAATGAGGTCTTTTCAAACTGTTTTGTGGATTTACATTGAAGAATATATGCAGAGGCATTGAAGAATATATGCATAATAGCAAGCAGAGGGTTCAGATGAGGAGGGATGTTTATCTCAGAGTGTGTGTGTGTGTGTGTGTGTGTGTGTGTGTGTGTGAGAGAGAGAGAGAGAGAGAGAGGAAAAAGGAAGAGTCGGTGTGTTTATTTGACCGTGGGGCTGTGTGTGTGGTGGAGGTGAAGTTTCAGACAGTCGTGGGACGGGCAGCGTGCCGCAGCTCTACCTGCAAAAGCCATCTCCTCCTCTCCTCCTCTCCTCTCTTCCTCTCCTCATGTAGCATGTAGCACGCGTCTGGGGGACAGACAGGCAGGCCGCTGCTTCCTGTTCTAGGGCTCTCTGCTTCCGCCCCCCCCCCCCCCCCTCCTCCACATACACCACTCCTCGGCCCCTCCGCTCCTAACGGATTTCACAGACTGCCCCTTCCATGCAGACCTACGCATGGAGCTGGGTTAGATAGTCACCAATGCATTCTGGGACACGCATTTCAGTATTTTACGTAATATACTATGTCTGCATTCTAGAACATTCCATCTTATCAAGACACACATGCTGCCTTCTCTCTGTAAATGAGAATGTGAGTGGTTGCATGGGAGATGGTTCAGCTCTGAATCTGTTCCAGTTAGGGTCAGTGATCCCTCTCTCTGTTTCTAATGTTCTATCTGCTCCTGAGACCATAAGCCAAATCAAATATGTGGTTAGACATGAATATACTGCAGCAATTGAAAATACAGACAAGTCATTTTAGAATAGTTTTAAATACATTTGTATATTTACAACAAAGAACATAGTATATACATTATAGAGATCTTTATACATTTGGCATTTGACATGACATTTTCAGTCCTCGGTATTAGTTCCTTATAGCTGATTTTCTGTCACGGTCCTTGTTCTGAAAGAGATAAATTATACAAAATAAATTAATTAGACCTGAATGTGTTTTCATCAAACTATATGTCTACACAACATCTCAACTGACAGCTTATAAACCCCTGTTAAAACCTGCAGTGCTCATCTCAACATGTTCAAATCAGTGAAAACAGGCAGAAGAAAATAAATGCACATTAAGTGCTCCATGTATGTCTATAGGTCTATTCATTTTTCATCAAAAAAAATCTACACAAAATCTTTCATTTTCTCTTACCAGGTGAATGGCTTTTATTCTGTGCAATTCATGCCACTGCTCTGGTTCTGTCAATTATATTAAATGCCAAAAAAGTAATCTCCATATAATCAACACATTGCCCCATCAGCATGAGAATTGTTCACTGGTTTTAACAGGCAGGCTCAGAGCATAGCTGTTTGTTGGGGATGAGAAAACGTCAAATTTATTCCATCAGTCATTTTATATAAATGTACCTCTATTATGTATGGCTGAGTGGACCAGAATGTCTAGATGAGCTCTACAACTGATCCTTCTCCTGATAATGTAATCATTTAATGTCCATCACAGGTCCAACACATCTCTTATTATGGAGGGGATTAGGTGTCAAAGTGCTTCCATATGTGTGTGATTTGGCCCTGCTAAACACAGCTCTGTAGAGTAGAGTGTGAGCTCTGGGACTTCCTGTAAGAGTCCATCTTATCTGTCCTTGTCATCGTGGTATCAGCTCTCCTGAGTACACAGCACCACTCTGCACACGCTCAGAACACACCCCGCATCACAAATCTCTCCAGCGCCAACTGCAACATCTGTCCAGATGTCACATCCACCCCTCCATCAGCACGAAACACCTTACATCATCAGATCACTCCCATCGCCCCGTCTACCTTGACAAGCACAACTCCTCTGACAACACATCACTCCAACATGCCCTTAGATACAAGTTCCTCTGATGACATCACATTAGCCACAGCATCACCCTCTCTCCTGCCCTATCATGCAGCACCAGGCCAACATTTGTTTTGCTTTTGTTTTCCGGGTGGGTCTCAGCTTCCCCTCCTCTGTCGCTTTATGTTTGGGTTCATACAGTCTCTCCTAATGCCTGTGAGATGTGTGGATTAGGTGTGTGAGATGTGTGTATGAGGTGTGTGGATCAGGTGTGTGTGTGTGGAGACTGCAGGAAGCACCATATGTGTCTCATTACCTTTACTGGGCAGCAGCTCTGAGTGCTGACCAGCAGCCTGCTCCTGCTCTTACTGGAGCTGTGCAGAGGACTGGTCAGACATGCCACCTCTAATACAGTAATGACTTACAGAGACACCAAGCAGAGTGCGCTGCACATACTAATGTGTGCCAATCATCAGAGAACGACCCAAAGGCACACGTTTTGATCATGTGCTTTGATACAGTTTTGACGGGTGTTGTTAAATAAGAATGACACTGATTGGAGTCTGAAAATCATTCAAGAATTACTCAAGCATATCTTTTCCCCTCTTACGTGCCAAATGTGTAAGCCTATAGATCAGGATTTCAAATACATTTTTATAAAATTAGGTGATCCCCAGACCAACACAGTCAATTCTAGCTGGCATAAGTAAAATAAAGCACCGCAGCTGAAATCTGTTTGAAAAGCATATTCATCTTCTGAAACTCAAAACATTTTCAGATCATGGTGACAGTTCATTGAAAACATTCCCATATGTTATTGTTACGGTTATAACATTTTGTATGAATGACTGTAAACTCAACTCAATGTCAGAAGTGCTTTCCTTTTATTACTAGGCGTTATTCTGAGCTAAGGAGAACTTATGCACATTCTTTCAGGTAAGCAGTTCATGTGAGTGGTAAATCTAAGGCCAAAGGATCTGTGTGTGTGTCTGTCTGTCTGCTCCCCCAGGGTGCATGCCACAATTACAGTGCCACCGTTTATTTTTCCTGCTTTTTTATTCATGAAAAAACATGACTGCATTAACATTAATCCACTCGCAACTGCAAGTTGTATTCACAGCTCTTCGCTTCACTTAAAAGAAAATGTGATCATGAAATTTGCCCAGGTTTGTCCAAACGTTTGCATACCACTGTATATGAAATGTAAATTGCTGGCATGCATAATATTCATAAGTGGTTCTCCAGGAAAAATCCAATGTATATTTTTTATATTTAGTGTATATCACAGCTTTACTTGCAGAACATATGAACCACTGAAATGCATATAGTCCACAGTAATACTTGCTTTACTGGTCTGTAGAGAATATTTTTAAGGGTTGTAAAAACAATATATTTAGCTCAAGAATTCATGTGCCTTTCTCAAAGTATTACTAATCGTAGGATATAAATTTTCAAGTAAATTGTTGGTAGAAATGTACTGGTTGTGGGATTAGAACAGATGTTTCCAGAATGCTGAACGTGTCTGGGACGTTCACTGGGGACTCGGGCCGTGCAGGCTTTGGCCTGAAGATTGTTTACACGCACGGTGTTCTACCCCTTCTGTTCCACACCATTCATATTTCAGTTTGTTTGCTTCTTAAACTCCCAATAATAGCCTCACCTCCAGCAGTATACTTTTCAAATGTTAATAAAATAAAATAGAATAGCACAGACTGGATCATTCCTCTAGTCTTTTTCCAAGCCATTGCCTTAGGAAGGATATTGGTTAGAAATACACTGCCTGTGCTCTTTCTATAAACCCATAAACAATAATACTTTTCCCCCCACAAAACAAGCTGCTATTTGTGACAATTACAGAATTAATTTGCCCTAAAACATACTGAGCACTTTTGACACCAACCACAAAAAAGTAGTCTGAGGCAGTTGTCTAATTTCCTTTCATAATCAAATTATTCTATCTAATCAATTTTGCATGAAAAAACTAAATGTATAGGGAAACATACAATCATTATGTTGTCCTCAATTCATTTTGCCTGAAGGTGGTAAAAAGATATACAACGAAAAATAGAATACAAATCCCCTTGTCACCTTCAAATAAAATGTTGACTTACTTCCACCTTATTACCACCCTCCCTCTGGCTTTACTCTAGGGTTCACGAGTAGTATTTTATGGGTGTATAGAGCTAAAGTTAGATGAAAGTACTGACATTATAATTAAAATCTGTATTGAGTACCGAGTATAGAATAAATAAAGATCACAAAATAAAAGAAGAATAAGATTTGAACCATATAAGCTAAAAAGTTTTTATCTGATCTGTCTTTGGTGGCAGATGAGCCATGAGACTGCTCTTGCTGAGTGTGATAACAAGCAGTAGCAGTGTGCCTGGGAGAGATACTCACCATTCTGCGCTGGTTGCTGAGACAGAAGGTGCAGATCTGTTTGGGCTGTGAGTTCTCGGTGTCGGGGCTGGGGGGGGCGTTGCGCGTGTGGCCCCGTGGGGTCCGGTGGAGGCCAGAGGGTGAGCGGTTGCAGGGCTGCCCGTCGGCGCTGGCCTCCCCCAGCAGCAACACGTTACCCAGGTGGGAGATGTAGCTGGACGCCAGGCGCAGAGTCTCGATCTTGGACAGCTTGCGGTCGGCCGGCTCGGTGGGGATGAGTGTCCGCAGCGCCGTGAAGGCCGTGTTCACGCTGTTGGTGCGGTCGCGCTCTCGAGCGTTCGCCGCGTTCCGCTGGCGGTACTCAGCCACAAATGCGCGTGCGTCGCCCGTCTGGGTCGGCCGACAGCCTAGCTTGCGCTTCCTGGATGTGGCCTTCAGGCCTCCCAGGCTGGCCGCATCCAGACAGAAGGACTTGTGGTCAGAGTGTGAGTCCTCGCTGCTGTTCTCCTCGTCCCCTGACAGGGTGCCCAGCTCCGAGCACAGGAGGTGTCCGGCGCTTGGCCGCATCATGGCAAAAGACATCTCAGACCTCCTCTCTGCTAATCCACTCAGCAGCAGACGCGTGGCCTAGAGTCCCCCTCACTCCCCAGGCGGACAGGGTAGTCACCCACAACACAGTCTGTTTCTCATAGAGCTGATCAGGCCTGTGGTCCTGGCAGATGAGGCTTTTCCACAGCACAACTCCTCACCCAGCTTTGTAGAGGGAGAGCAAGATGCTCGTCGCTGACTGATTCATAGCTGTTGTCCAAGCACTCTTCAGGTCTGTGGATGTATTATGTGTGTGTGTGTGTGTTTCTGTAGCTAGGTGTCTGTGTGTGTTGTTGTGTAAGTCAGGATGTGTGTGTGTCGTTGTCTGACAGTCTCAGCTGCTCATCTGTCCAGCCCCAGGTCCACGTGTGCTGTGAGGCTGAGTGCTTCCGTATGCTGGGGCTTTATAGCCAGTGGGAGGGTCCTCTGGCCCACTCCCCCCTCCATGAAAGATCCAGAACTCAGTGAGTTACTGGGTGAGAGAGTTGAGTGAGGGTGTGAACGAGACAGAGGGAGAGTGAGCAAGACAACAAATGAATGAATGAAGAAATTCATCAAAGGGGGAGTCAAAGTGCTTTTGGTCATTGAGATAAATTGAGCTGAGTGTGAAAATGAGTTTGAGAGTGAGTTATACTGAAAAAGTGAGATCGTTAGAACAGAATTGGTAACCGGTGAAAGTGAGTGGATGTGGTGAGTGTGAAAGAGTGAGACTGAGTGAGTGGATGAGTGACTGTGAAGTGAGTATGAACAAAGTTAGTATAGAGGCTGCATTATTACATTATAAAGAGTACATTATTATACTCTGATGTGGAGTGTTTATGGAAACGATAAAATATTAAGAACTTTTTAAATGACTTAGAATGTACCTCAGCACAATGTAGCTCATTACAGTCTCATTACTATTACAAATATTACTCATTACTATTATTAATATATTATCGTGGTATATTTATATTCACATTAACCGTACAGTAACCTTTATTGGTAATATACTGGCTGTAAGATAATCAATTTAGAGCTGATGAAAATATAGTTTACAGATGAGTGACCTGCCTTCCATCTCCGTTTCCTGTGAAAAGAGCCAGAGCATAATGCTGTGTGTGTGTGAGGGAGCCGTGAGGAACAGCTTGCTGCTCGTGAGTGCGCTGATATCTCAGTCTAATATTTCAGTCAGCATGTCAATCCACATCATTCCCATCACTCCAAATATTTACTCAGCAGAGTGGATAATGGCCACTGGCCGTTGGTCAGCACACTTGTTGATTAAACAGGAAGTGCTCCAGGCTCTCGAGGACTCGGGAGGAAGTAGAGGGGGGCGTGCGGCCAGCCCATAGCCAGCCAGCCACTGAGGGAATGGCCGCCTGTCATTTCATTGACATGCAACGGCATGATTCCCCCCCCCCCCCCCCAACTTGTGGGAGAGTGTGGCATGCACAATGTTGGACTCCTTCTTCTTTAATGAAGTGCTTCAGGGTACAAAACACTTCTCTGAAATAATGAACTGACTCATCTGCCAACAAAACGTCCTCAGAATGTATAGCATTGCACAATATGGCTGAATTTGTGCTCCACTCCATGGTAACAAATCAGCAGGACACACAGTTTTATGAATTCATTATGTTTTCAATAACACATTCCCTGATAGTGAAATTCTCCTGCCACTGGCCAAAGGTTACATCATCACATCATATTTCCTCATATGCATTCTTGCTACATTAGGAAAGCCACAGACTGAGGACCAAATGTTCTCTTTTAATTGCAAAGCAATGATTTTTGCAAAAGAATAGATTTCATTCTGCAGATGCTCCATTTAGAAATGAGGTTTCATAACACGTGCCCAGCCACTGGAGGACACATGTCTGAAGGTCCAGCCTCTCTAAAGGTCACCTATAATTCGATTTGACAAGGTTATAATCCATGAAGCATAGTTACAATGACACAGCTATGGAAACACCACAATAGCAGTGAGCCATAACTAATATGGGACACTTAGAGTGTGGGTCTGCTTGGGAGCTTTTCCCACGGGCAGTGCAACACTGTCCCACGATGACCCACACTTGTTGAATAAGAAGTGACAATGCTCCTTATCTACTTCATTATGTACTGCCCACGCCAGCCTGTCTCCATGCAGGACACCCCAGTAGTGCTATCCGCCATCTGACCACAATTCTTCCCATTCTCCAACTTCCTCGCTTGCTTCGCACCTAAAGTATTATCCTCTCAGCTGATGAATAAAGACCCCCTTGACCATGAGGCACTTGAACCAATCCAGTGGAGGTCACAGACCTGTCAAAACTAGGAAATAATCCTGGAGAGCCGGGGCATGGGAGGCTCGGCGGGGTCATTAAGGAGTCTGCACCAGAGCACAATGCAGGACAGGGCTGTCTCCGTCTGGTCAGGCTGGGGAGCGGCCAGTGGCTCTCTAGCGCTCCGCTCCTGACAGGACAAAACATCCAGCAGCTGCACCAACGTCTGCTGCCAGAGGGATAGAGGAGAGAGAGAGAGAGAGAGAGAGAGAGAGAGAGAGGGAGAAAACAGCAAAATGGGACAGTAACAGAATAGGTAGGAAACAAAGTATAAAGTGACAGGTTATTTTATTTGTTCCTCCTAATTGAGAGCTGAGAGAGAGAGACTGAAAGAGAAGTGTTGTGTTATTTATTACTTTACGCTAAACGTGTGGGAAGAAGAGAAAGGGGAATAACAAGCCTCCACTCGCTGAGCCCTTTGTGGAAACAACGCTGACTCTGACTTTTCCATTTGGTTACTATTTTTATAGTAGGTCTTATGAGTTACTTTACAGAACAATAAGCAAAAATAGCATTATAATAAAATCACTGTGATATTTTTATGGAACTTTATTTCCGTCAGGTAATTAAAACAGACAATGAACCTCCAAGCAGTCCTCAATAGTCTCTGGTTTCTGAATGTCATCAAAGCAAATAGAGCAGAACGAGTTGACATCATTAAATGTAATTACAGGGCAAAGGCATCAGGCAGAACCTTTCAATCACTGCTGATTTCTGACACAGTGTGATGTGATTTCCCACCTGTGACTGGTCCGGTATTTACTGCCATTCCAGAACTACAGCAGAGGAGAGAACAACAGGCCGTCTTAATGGAAACTCTCTAAACCATTGTTATCTCACAGTGATGGAGGACAAGCATGGTTCCCCTCTTGCTTTACGAGATTCAGGAGCATCAGTGTAATTGAGGCAACACCAGAGAGAACAGTGTAGATGAGGTAAGGCTCAGTGGAAGGGCTTCAAATCATCTGGCCGCCGGGAGCCGGCTTATTCTAGATGCCCACTGGTGCTAGAATTTTTTGGGCTTCCTCTTGCTTCTGCCATCCAGAGGTTTATTTTTTCATTAGAGAAAATGAATCAGTGCGCTACACGTCCAAATTCCATGGCGTTACACTTCAGTCCCCTGGAAGCCGAGGTATCCGGCTTGTGAGGAGCTCAGTGCCACTGCTGTCCCCAATTCCATGTGGGCCAGAGCCAATATCTGGTCTACTGCACTCAACACCGCAGAAAACACTCAAGAGTGTCTGACTGAGAGACACCACTTATCATTCTAAGTTATTTTATTTAGACACTAATTAAATCATTGTAATTGGCTAAATTGTATGATGTCACTCCACTGACAGTTGTGGTGAACTGTTTCTGAGGTCATTGCAGTAGAGTATGAGATATACAATGTTATACCCTCTAACAGAGTATGTGTGTGTGTGTGTGCATGTGTGTTTGTGTGCATGCGTGTGTGTGTGTGTGTGTGTATGTGCGTATGTGTGTGTACATGCATGTGTGCATGTGTGTGTGCTTGTGCATGTGTGTGTGCATATGTTTGTGTGTGTATGTGCGTATGTGTGTGTACATGCATGTGTGCATGTGTGTGTGCTTGTGCATGTGTGTGTGCATATGTTTGTGTGCATGCATGCATGCATGTGTGTGTGCTTGTGCATGTGTGTGTGCATATGTTTGTGTGCATGCATGTGTGAGTGTGTGTGTGTGCGTGTGTGTAGGCTACTCGTGTGTGCCCCTCTTTGGATGTGGGTGCTATAAAGCAGGTGAGGCTCAGTGGGGTTCTGAGGCCAGACCTCATAAAGCACATTGCAGAGGTGACCTCCCCACCGGGGCCTGTTCCCCCTGACTGCCCACACTGGGGCTCTGGAACCAGTCCGCAGCCACCCTCACACAGGTCAGCCCCCTGCGGACCCCCCTCTCCATCACCCACCAACCACAAGCACACCACTAAAACGCAAACAGCTGCACTGGGCCCGGGACTGTTTTAGTATGTTTTAGTGCTGTCAAACGATTAAAAATTTTAATCACGATTAATTGCTGAATTCCTATAGTTAATCACGATTAATCACATATTTTCTATTATTTTGCATTTCTGAACTTTCCAGGAGTCCATATTAACAATAAAGCAATTATGGTTTATCTTGATTGGGATTCAAATGAAAGCAAAGCAAGTTACTTTATTAACTGAACTTTAAGACATAGGTCTATTTGATTATTTCAAATCAAATTTCAAAAGATGTGCAGCAGACAGACCTGAGGCAACACAATAGGCCTATATTCTTCAGAAATATAGCTGATATAAACTGAAATAAATGCTACTGCAGAAGTGCATGCACAAAATGTAGGCCTACACACATTATAAAGGGCATAACAAACAGAAAATATTATATTCATACTATATTCATTATCTTTGAGTTCAGTTGAAAATAAGGAACTTTTCAACATGAGTGCATTGCCATTTTATAGGCCTACAGTCTAAGGTGCACTGTCACTTGCCACACACATCAACAACTGAAGTTTTTAACAGGCAAACACTGGATGAACAATGGATTTTATGGAGCAGCGACCAAATATAACTGAATCGTGATTTACACGGCTGCAAAGTGCGATGCTGGTGTGCGGAGTTGTATTGAAAAGAATCGAATCTAATGTAAATGAATGTCGAAAGCAGAGTGCATCGTAGCACTGTGACGGTGAAAAAATCTTTGGCGGCACACAACTAATGAGTCAGCCTAGGCTAGGCTACTATTTGGCCGGCTCGTTAGCCCAACCGAGTGTGTACAGCATGCCTTTACGTAGCCTACTAACGGCGCATCATCATAAAGATACATTTGATCTGCATCACGCCCCATTTTAGCGGAAAACATGTTAACATTATATCATAACAGCTAGTTATTACACGTTGACGTTACATCTAGTTATTAATTCACAGGACATTCAATCATTTTACTAACACGGCAGTTATCAAGAATTGTGTTTATGTAACTTACTCATGTCGAAACGATGTACATTACCAACCTAATTCGTTTGCAATAACCCATGTATTATACAAATTTAGCATGTACACTTACCATAATATCCCATGCAAAACGGTTAGCTTGCTAGCTAGCTAACTGTGGAACTTCAGTATAACATGGCCAATTATCTCACCTAGTTGTAGGAAATAGGCTACGTTCATATTACAAGTGATAGAATGAATGTGTGACTTATGTTTAGTTGATGTTATGACATGTAAAGTTAAGCTTGCTGTCAGCCAAGGGCAGTTTGACTGTGCCTATTGATACATTCGTGACACTCCTGTTAGTAAATTGGAGAGAGCAAAACATAGGAACATGGTCACATTAATCCCATAAACACACAGACAACTCCCTTGTGCCTTTTATTCATGTTTGTTTCAAGATTTAGTAAGTTTACTATAAGCACGTCTCGCTCTCCACTTTGATGCAGCATAGATTTTCATTATATCAGTCATCTTCCCCCTAAAAGGGGGCGTTTATGCAGCACATACAACGTTCCATTCCATTCGTCAGTGCGTATTGTTTAGTTTCCGTTCTGGCTAGATCGGTGTGGAGTAGTTGTTCTAACGTTACTAGTTGTTGCAACAGCATGTGAAAAACTACAAGTTTGTTACACCAAAATGAACGTTAATCTCGCGATAAAAAAATTGACGCCGTTAAAAGTAATAGGTTTCCGTTAACGCCGTTAATAACGCGTTTAACTGACAGCACTAGTATGTTTGCATGAGACAATAGCATGACATTGTGTTAATAGTTGTGAATTACATTTGGAACATCAAGTTTAGAGTTTAAGATTTTTTTTCTCCAAGGAAAACTGCCTATTGGCAAAGGTGTGATCTTTTGGTGTTTTTATGATGATCCCCTGACCCTAAACTTGATTTGGGGAAAGGACTGAGTTTTCAACGTTCATCACTGAGGCTTCAGTGCATGTAATGGGCACTTCAGAAAACTATTCCACTGCATGACCTGAGAGAGGGGGGGAAGAAAAATCACATATTTAAATACACATTTCCTTTACGGAAAATGGCCTACGAGACAGGAAATTTCAAATTTGCAATGATTTGTTTTCATTAACCATGATTAAGAGACTCCGTTAGCTCTTCTGTGAATGGGAAAGGGGCAGGGGGTCGAGCTCTATATTCATCACAAGGCGAGGACATTAAGTCAATCAATTACAACTGTTCCATATGAATACTAATGTGCTCGATGGGTCAGCTGTTAAACGATGTGGAGGAGAGTGGGGTCGTAACCCAGCATATAGATCATCTACTGCATACAGTGAAACACCCTCTCCTCTGAACATGCATTATTGATTTCAGATGTGGAGTCAACTTAGATTAATCAAATTAAATAAACTAAACACTCTATTAAAGTAAGCCAATTTTGAACTAAAACTTTAGAAACTAAAGCAATGTGTTAGCTTACCTGCTATGTTGTTGAATCCATTTGTCAAGATTTAGTCACTACATGTCATTGTTAGACTTAGACATTCTTAGACTATACTTCATAAATGATGAATGATTCATTTCCATGATGGATGGCAACTTTAAGATTTTTTTAAATGGAAATGTTTCATGAATAAGATGTAGGCTACTATCATTGCCATCAGTTGCTGAAATAGTTTATCAGCATTCTTCCACAGAATCCATAGGCTACTAGCCATAGCTGATCTATGGTCAGTCCCACAATCTAATGGAACTTAATTAATAAAAAGAGGAATTCTGGCCACTCAAAAAGTAGCCAGCACAACATTTGGATGGTGATAATCACTGAAGAGAGACACTTACATTTCCTAGAACTTGTTCCTCAATATTTCATTACACAGTCTAACTAATCATGTGCTTATCTAACATGTCCTCCTAGTGCCATAGTGTCCTGGGGGTGAGTGATTCACTTCCTCCCGCTGCGAGTGGGCCAAGCTCCAGCTCCATTTCATCTCCTTGGGCTCCCTGCTCCTCAGACGGCTGCTTGCGGTCATTCGTAGGCCTAATGTAAGCAGTAGCTAACTAGCTGCTTATATCATTCCCCACTGTATGCACTATGAAGTCATGCCTCTGGCTCTTGGTTGCAGTTAGCGCCGATTACAGCCCAAAATCACTCATCCGTTTTTGGGTGTGGGTGAGTACATGCAGATGGATTTGAGGTACAAATATTTGCTGGCTCTCTGTGTTGTAAAGTAAAGCAAAGCCTTAACTGAAAAGTGTATTAGCTGTAATACTCCACCGTGTCAGTTCCAACCCCCATGCTTTGCACTACCTCCTCTCTCTCTCTCTCTCCCACTCTATCCAGCTTTATGGCATTTGGCAGTCTGCTCACAGCCATATGCCAGATGAGGAAATAATATGAAAATGCTTAATGCAGATCGTAAATGTTCCAATAGTTTATAGCATATAGCCCCTGTGAATTTTGCTTTAGGAATTAAATATCAGTTGTCAAAAAAGCAACTGACACATTTGGATATAAGATTGCATTTACTCATAGTGTGTTTTAAAATTATGTTTAGATTACACTGGACACAGCTGAATGTTTTGCAGTCTCCCTGAGCGATCAATAGTGTGATGCTTTTAAAATGACAGTATAAGGCCTAACAACTAGATGACCTAACTTTGTCAAGCAAATGGTCACACCATGCTGACCAGAAGCCACATGGCCTTGCCGATGTTAAGGTTGGAAGTGGAGTGCAGTGCACTAGCTGGAAAAGTAAAACCTGTATCAGTATGAGACATTTACTTGCTTAGGAAAACATCCTGTCTGACTGCAGGTTTTGTAATCCAGCTTGAATGCTATGAATCTCTGTGAACCCTGGGTTTTCAGGATTGTTTTTCACTGAAAAGAGAGAATAACCTATGGCTATTCATCATTGATACTGTAACTGTAGCGTCGGTGGATGTTCATGTCTAACGTTGAATGAGTGTCTCCCAGAATGCAGTGCGAGTGAATGCTATAAGGTGTAATGTCGGTTATAATAGTTGTAGTTGCGTTTACCATGTTGTGTAGTTGTTAGCGTGTTAGTCTCTTTGGTTGTACCCCATGTGTTTATCCTCGTGTTGATGTGTGTGGTAAACCCTTGTGTGTTGCATGTGCGGCTGAGACTACCCCTGTGTTGCCCTATGTAGTTGTCTGTGTACGAATGAGTCTTTCTGTTCCAATAAATAGGAGTCCTGGCCAAAGGTGAATCTTGTCTGAGGATGAGATCGCTACAATACTATTATGAATTACTGTACAGCATCAATATTTAGTGAAAAAATCTTCAAACCTCTTGCATATTTCATAACCATTTCAGATCTATTTTCACCAAACAAATTCTGGACTCCCATCCGACATGTGTATGTGTCTGGTCCCACTGTCATACCCTATGGTGTCCTGACTTGTTTGCAGGTCATATAATACCATGGCCCTCACCCAGACTACATTAGGGGCAGTTTTTACAGGCTGGTAAATCACACAAGCAGAGCATATAGAGATGGTGTACAGAGAGAGAAATCAACATTGGGGAGAGACGCTTATGATTCAAATCTGCTGCATGCTTGATGAAACACCATAAATTACCACAAAGACCCATTACAATAGAGTTTTTATTGTGCCTAAGAATTCAAACTTTTTCCAGTCCTCCAGTGAGGAAACTCTAGATTTATGATGGAGAGCCGTTTTGGCTGATTGTGAGTGGAGAGGATGAGTCTCTGCTGATTTGAGCGAACGCTATGATACAGTAATTTCTCCGGCTCAGAGGGCGTGCGGCTCCAAATCCCTGTCCCTTTCTCGCTCTCTGTGCCCAGTGTATGGCATGACGCCGCACAGCCTTCTGTAGCTCAGCTGTTAGTGAGTCCAACACAGAACCACAGAGCCACTGAGAGAGGCTAGCAGACCTCTGACATCTGCCGTAAGCCAGTGAGGACTTTAGGTGGTATTCACCTATATTACAATACAATAAAACAAATGGAGCAACATTTCCTCTTGGGGAAACAAGATGGATTTCATGACTGATACTTTCAGGCTTCTATTACTCTGACAGGAATATACATGTGTGTGATCGGGCCATGTACAGTGCACGTTCTCACAGCTCGCGCTAGTAAAACAAAGTACCAGGGCTATAAAGATCAGTGTGTGTCACAACAGCGCCAGCTCAGCGGTCTGGGAGGCCCCCCCTGGTTCAGGAAGAAGGTCATGAGAAAGCGAACCTGAATGCTCTCAGGGTAACAAAACGCACCCAGCGCTCAATGAGCCGCAGTTTCATTTAGTCAAATGCTGCATATGAAACCGTTGGGCCATTATAGCCGTCAGCGGGGAGGGTGAGGCCATCTGCCATTTTAAGTATGCAGATCAGCACAGCGAGCCGAGGTCCGAGGCCTATTTCCTGCCATCAGGTTCACTCAGAAGTCACAAACTAAGTGGTCTCTGAGCCTCGGCGAGACCCTGAGCGCGCTAGAGGCCATGCTCAGTTTCACACCGTAGCGCAGCTCCGGACTTGACAGGGGAGGCCCTTCCAACAGATGAAATGTGCTACTGCCACTTTTGTCTCGCGAGCTCATAAAACGCAACCACACATGCATGGACCATGAGACTCCTCGTGAAAGTTAGATCTTCGTGGAGGATCTTGCCAATGGAAACAGCGGTTGACAGAAAAACAGAAGTGGGCCTGAAGGACATTCTTCTCTTTATGGCAGATCCATCATCTTTAGGTCACCGCATGGTTTATGTCAGTGGTATTATTCCACAAATGATAATATTTTGAATTTGTGGAGTGTGTTTAACCTTTTCCCCCTCCTCAATGCAACCTGGGACCTGGACTCATGGCTGTGTAAGACGGAGCGCGGGTGTTACGAGAGCTGTTGAGAGCTCCCAGACCTGGGGCATTGTGGTTGCCTGAGGCTGCGGCGTTGTGTCTTTTGTGCAGGAATATTGTCTGTCAGACACCGTTCTAAATTACTCTAGATCATCCTGTATCCAGAAGAGGGAACTGAGGTCCCTTTGGTGGCTGATAGAAAGTGACAGCATTGCTAAATGACCACAACTCAGCCTAGTCAGGTGCTTCAATAAAGTTTGTGCCATAGAAGGACTTATTTTTGCCTCATTTTATTTTCAAAAAATGAGAAAAAGGAAAACTAGCTACTTGTTAAAAACACATATCAGGTACCATTAGGATACAGCCAACACTTTGAAGCATAAAAACAAATTGAATGTGGAAAGAAATGATAAATAGAACATGGTCATGGTATTTGTCGAGATTTGATCTGCTATATTTTCAGCATGAGTGGCCCTAAATATCACTAAAGGCTACAAAAGGAGCATGTCAGGGTATTTGGCTGCTTATGGTACTAGAGTGGCACAAGTCTGGTGGACCACAATTCTGTACCTCAGTAATGTCAGTCTCTGCAAAGTTAGTCATGTTATTATGCCTCTACCCACTATGCCATACTTGACAAAATGACTGACTATACTATACTGCACATTATACTGTGCATTACTCATTGCTTGTGTGATATCTCCTAGATATGTTTAGGTATTTTGATCCACATTCACACATTGTTTACCCATTATAGACGCTCCAAGCTGTGATTAGGTGTTCAAGGTCAAGGTTATGAGGTCAAAGGTCAAGTTTGAATTCTGTCCAGGGCATGTACACGATTATAGCAGAGCAACAACGGATTGTGTGCAGTTAATGTAACATTGTCATACAACTGAGAGATATGTGAATGTTTTGTGATGGCTAAATTTGTCTTATTTGCCCTGTAAATTGCAATCCTTTCATGTGGAGGCCTTTTATCTTAATCATACATTTTTGTCACTTTTAACATTAACCTTTCGAGGTAGAATTAGGGAGCTCTGATTCCATACAACACATTAAGAAGTTCTGCTCTCCCTTCCAAACATCTGATGGAGAACAGTAGAAAACACCTAGTCCCTATGCGGTGTGGTGTCTCCTATTAATCGCATTGTGACACGAGACGGTATAGACAAGGCCAGTGTGTTTGCTATTGTAGAATCATGGATAATGTCCTCCAGCTCTCATTAAGGTAAACAAACGGAACTCAGCTTGGCTCTGCACTGATGGATGGTGGGAGTTCAATGCTCTTTCTCTATAAGCACAGCAGTGATGAACTATTGATGATGAGCTGATTATTTTCAAACCACAGACAAAAATTAAATCCCGCAGCATCAATCATTCAGGTCATGTGTGATTGCTTGCTCCAGAGCGTTGACATTTGGACGTCTGAGCCTTTCCTCTCATTACTCTCACATATGACTGGGCCAACTGATGGCTTTGTGTGTAATTATGCTCTACTATCTTAGTGTCTTATCATTAGAACATTAGTTTAATTCACTGTTGGCAAACAGCACCCAGGCCATTATTGATGTCTGAGTCTCACTTGAGTATCATTGTGGAAGTGGTTGAGGGAATACCGAATCAGACATGTTATGACTTTCATTTCCAATATAAATCTACTTAAGTAACAATTTAAACAATGCTGGATTTTTGAGGAATACACATGGCGTTCAGTGTTGGTTTAAACCCACAATGTAACAACACTATATGCTACAGTAGTATTTGAGAATTCTTCAAAGCACTCAAAGTGCAACCACATTTGAGTAGCATAAACTTGTGGTGAATGTAATTTATAACCAGATTGAAAAAAAACAGACATTAAAATACTGTCTTCTTTTCACTAAAGAAAATATGATTGAATCAGTACTGCAATGATGGAGTAAAGAAAACCTATTGTATTCTACATGTCATCCTGAACAGCACAGATAAGTATTACTAAAGTTTCCCTGGACATTTCAATGGAAAAATCTTGACATACTTCATCCATGTGCACATTTTCCCTGTTTCCCTTTCTTGAAAAATCTTTTTGACACTAATATCGGAATTTTGGTATTAAAATGCTTCCTTGATGATGCATTTGAAAATAATCAGTCTTCTAGGTCTGCCTAATGTGAAGGCTTTTTTTGTAAAGAACAGAGACGTCCATGTTTTGTCTCAAACTGAAGCAAAGGAATACAATAGGGTCAAGTACAAAAGTCATGGAAAGCTAGAGGTACAGGAGGTCAGAGCCATTGCCTCAGAATACTTTCCTCTGCTCATCACTCTTATAGAATCTCTTTATTTATCACATTTACTTCATCTGATCATCACTCTTATATAATCTCTTTATTCATCACATTTATTTCATCTGCTCATCACTGTTATAGAATCTCTTTCTTCATCAGATTTACTTTATCTGATCATCACTCTTATAGAATATCTTTGTTCATCACATTTAGTTCATGTGTTCATCACTCTTATAGAATCTCTTAGTACAACCTGGAAAATCATTGTGTGATGGTCAATGTTGATATTGTGGTGGGCCGCCACAAATAAGTAAATGTATGGGAAACACTGTCATCTGCTCATCACTCTTATATAATCTCTTTATTCATCACATTTACTTAATTTACATGTATTCATTTGGCAGACGTTTTTATCCAAATCGACCAAATCGATTCCAGCTACAGTGCAGAGGCAACCTTAGCTAGTAATTATTACTGCATCTGACAATACTAGTACTAGAGGATAAAAGTGGCGACATTATAAGTAGCCTACTAGCCAGAGTGTGATAGAAGGTGGTAGACTGAGATAGAGGATGGTAGAGAGGGAAGTGCGTGGGAAGTGCAAATGTTAGCAAACGGGGGGAGCTGTGGCGTAAGCGGCTGTCTGTACCACACACACACACACACACACACACGAAATTCAAAATGAAAGCCCAAATTCCCATAGAGACCCGGGTTCAAATCCAAGCGGTGGGCATTTCCCTGATGATCCAAAAGACTGATGATTTTGCTTTAAATATATGCTCCGACTCAATGCAAAATTACTATTTTTATTTATAGTGATATGACTGGCATGTATGGACAGTTGTTAGGGAGAGTTGTGCAGATTTCTCCCTGGTGGCTGTTGAAGCTATAGAAACCCCTTCTCCCATCTCTGGAGACACATGTAGATGTTATGATAGGAATATGAGCGCAGTGTAATTTATGCATGCAAAGTCAAGCCACTAACTCCAGAGTGGAATGTGGGATCCCATTTTCCAGCGCTGCTGCTCCTGCCCTACCTGTTGCCTCCAGACTAGCGTTAGCCCTCAAGTTCCTATTTCTGTTGCCCCTGAATTTTCTGCTGTGTCCCTCCTGTCATTTGAGCTGGCCTTTTGTTTCTATTGGCCATAGAGCTGTTATCCATAGACCTTACCTCACACAGTCCAGGCCTACAGCTGAACTAACTCAAGACCTCGTCATACATGAGTGGTGTCATTTAGAGTTGGCTTACAAAGGGCTACTAGGTCAGCTGTTATGAAGAGAGGGCATTTATTCATGTCAAAACCATTATACTTTTTGCATCATAAATCACAAATAATCATGGTTTTATGTTTTTATTCAGTAAATTGACAACAGTATTTTTCAGTTAGTGGACAGAAGAGTTATATGTGGATGAAGGAAACTCACACTTTAGTGTCAAACAAAAGACCTGACATGCAGTCTTGTGTTCACTCGGTTTGCTCATTGCAAGACGGTATTGAAATCAGAAAATTCCAGTAGTCTTAAAATAATTATTTTCTGGTTCACTGATTTAATGGATAAAATCTCATGTCATCTGCTTTGTGAATCCCTTTTAATTTTTAGCAGAAGCTTTTATCCAAATCCGGGAAAAGCAATCAGCAATGAGCATATATGTCAAGGTTAATAGACAAATGAAAAGGTAAGTCAATAAATTATTGATTAATTAATTTCCTTGCATGCAAGAAAATACTGTCCTCACAATTGTGTCGAGGAAATGAGGTGGAATTTTTGTGGACACAAAAATAGGTGCTATTTTTAATTATCAATTAAGTTATTACATTTTTAAAGTGGACTTCGGACAAAAGATGTCCGTTTTTTTCTGTAGATTGAGAGAGAGAGAGAGAGAGAGAGAAAGCATGAATAGAGAAATGTGTATATTTATCTTTATCTTTTCTTTTTTTTCCTTTTCTCCATTGTGTGCTATAGTGTGTGTTGGGGGAGGGGGTGGAGTGTGCGGCGTTGGTGGGTGTGTGTGTGTGTGTGTGCTCTAATGTTCTATTATTTTTATTATTCTCCATAGTCAATTGTTATTATTATTACTATTAATTGCTAATTTTCTGATGTAACTACTGCTTTGGCAACATTGTAACACTTACAGTCATGCCAATAAAGCTCATTAAATTGAATTGAATTGAAATTTAATTGTGAGAGAGAGGTAGTAGCCCTCATTGCCCTGTAGTTTGCATTTCTTTAACTGAATGATAAATAATGATCAATCTATATTACATGTATTAGTACATATGAGGGTCACTGATGTGTAACATCCAGAGCTTCTTATTTTTGTCCACAGTATGACTCCACATGCTTACCTGTACTACATGTGTCTTTGACATTTAGCAACACTAATATACTGGAAAACATGTTGCCTACTGTTTTGCTTTGATGCCAGTTAAGACTGAGTAGTGAAACCACAAGTCAATCAATGTGGTTAAATAAATATATTAAAAAAACATTAGTCCAATGTTGCTGGGTTTATCATAAGCTGAAATTGCTCAGCCTTGTTGTTTAGCTGTCTAGGAGATGCGATCCTGAAGCAAACGTTCCTCTGGATGCTGGCTAAGCTTTCCACAACAGGCCAGTTTCCACAGCAGTGCGTTGATATTACATCCCTTTAGCAGTCTGTGGGGGAATATGTAATGGCATGCACAACATCCAAACAAAACATGAGAAACATGAGAGTGCTCTGTCTCTCTGTATCAAACCAGGATCTGCAGAGCCAAAACATATTTTCACCTTCAGTAAATGTCATACGAGCGCATTCTTTTTTTTCCAAACAAGGATAGGGAACTATGATTTATGGAGTTTGGAAATTAAACTGGCAATTAAGGGATCCGCTATCCAAACATTATCGTATGTCGACCCCTATATCCATGTCAGCGCGACAGGGTCAGCCCAACACAAACACATGAGCTCAGGGGCGGGCAGCGAGGACGAGAGGGAGCCAGGGTGGCCCGCTGCTGCGACTCGAGTCAAACTTTATGTGCACAGATTTACGGATGTACAACCTGGCAGAGGTCAGCTGGAGAAGTGTGAAAAAAGTCAAGTGTGCTCATATTTTGCAAGTGTTGAGAGCCCTCAGGAAAATTCAAATTCTAGTTAACAGCTGTTCAAACACCCAACTATAGTTAGTTAGAGAGAGAGCCCACTTGGGTTGTAAAACTCCATAAAAATGCCTTGTCTACTTAGAGGGGAGCATGGCAGAGATATCCCCATTTTCCTTAGTGTCAGAAAATGTGTTGCACAAAGTGATATGGTCAGGTAAGCAGTGAATGTTGTCTGATAACTTACACAGTATGAGCACATCAAGGTTATTATATCAAGAGTTTTTAGATTGTCTTTTCCTCTTAGAGGTCATTGTTTACATTTTAAAAGAACAACGACAAGTGTTTGTTATGATCTTTCAGTGCAACCCTCTTTCTGTGGACTGTAAGTGCTAAAGCGTTCACCGTCCAAGTAACTAACTACTTGTTTTTTACCATTAGGGGGCAGTTCTGATTGGCTGTCATGACTCACTCCACTCATGATGGCCCTTCTAAATTTAACTGTAAAATACAACCAGACCTTTCAAACAGGGAAAACCCTAACAATGTTTGCCTCAAGGTTTTCCTAGAATTCCACTAAAGAGATACCGTAAGTCCTCACATTTAATAAGTTGTGGATTTTGTCTTAAATTAACTAAATAGGCCTACCTTTCTTCATTCATTCATGTTGCATTTTGTGATTTGGGTCATTTTCCACATTTTGCAAGTTACTTTTACCTTGCATGTGTTTTCAGACTAAATTAGCATTCCCACATGGCTTTTGATCATTTTACCCTCTCCTTTAATTGTCTTTAAACCAAGTTTCACCTTGTGAGCTTCTGTCAGCTACGGCTGTTATGAGGGTTTGATGATGATGGTTATGGTTACTACACAGATGCTCTATTCAAAGCGACTTCTAAATGTATAGTTGAGTGGGATCTGGATTAGCTCTGAAATACATTTGTAAATACTGTATTCTCTTTGAAGATAGCATCACACTATCAGAACATAATTACCTGACCAAGTCACATATAACCTCAGAAACACAACAGACCACTAGAGGAGATACTAAGCTCTGCCAATTCTCTAATTAGCATTACAAATGTAGCCAAAAGCTCATTCTCCATATCTGCTTCATCTGATGTTAGGATTGGCCCTGGTCCTCAACATATTTACTATATGAGAGCACATAGCCATAAAACATGTAATTAATCCCATGGCATTCTCTCTTTCACTAACAGCGGTGGGTGTGCATGAAGCTAAATCAACATCTCCTGAATCCAGACCATTCCGTGTCCTTGCCTATCCTGCAGGCTGTTTTCGCCAGACACAGCATCACCTGCTATAATCCAACTGATTAGTTCCCTCTAATTGGATCAGAATGCGAAAAAATGACTCCATCAATGCCAGAGTTGAGCAGCCATCCGCGCATCATGAGTGCCATGTGTGGCCGATAACTTTCTCTCTTCCATGGTTTCTTTCAGATTGAATGCATGCTCTTCATAATGAGCTGCGTGTGATCCACCGTGAACCACTGTAAACACAAATCCCCTCTGTTGGATGACACGGGTTCACTTCACACTGCAACGTCTAAGGTTTCTCTTCTGAGCTTAAGGGTGATTATTCCACATTAAAATAGAAAACACTGCAAAGCTATATTAAATGTCATTGTAATAACAAAGGTGGAGGTGATAGATTAGCCATTTGATCCACGTGGACATGCACACATAAACACACAGCAGACATGACAGACACTCATTTATTTTACTATTTCTCTCCTTCAGGTCATATATGATCTTGGATTTACACAGTGCCAAACCTACGGCAGGTAGATTGATTGAACTCTTACTGTATTTGCCTTTGGAGCGCTCAGCTGAGGTTACATTTCTGAAGCAACAGTGCCTCAGACTACAGCCATGTATCTTGGGCAAATATTTGGAGCACATCCTCATTACAAATTCAGGAACCAATAGGCTTTGACCTGCCAGCATAACGAGCCAATGGTAGCTGTGTACATCATCTGTCCCACAGAAATCCTCTTCTCCATCTGTTCAGCACCACTTAAACTGCCAATCTCGGCGACATGACTTATGTCAAATGGAATGGAATGATTTTTTCCAGCAAACTGCAGATAAAAATGAGTGGCTCCATCTGGTCCCCCTGGACAGAGGTGTTTGGGTTTAGTGTGGGACCACGAGCCCTCAGCTGAGCAAACACACCTGCTTTCCCCGTCTTCATCGGCGCTGGACAGTCTTAACAACTCTGCTGTGAGCCTCAGACCCGGCTATTATTGCAGATTACACTGGGCTCATTTTTGTCTGTTTAGAAGTCTCAACAATGACAAAAAACTTGCCAAAGAGGCAAGTATCATTTGTATAATTTCCTTCAGTTCCACCGTGCCAAAACCCTTGTTCAAAATAGCTATTGTCAGTAACATAGCAGCTGTACTCTACATAGCATTTGATGTAACATGTTAAATGTTTCAACACCAATATAATTTAATGAAAAAGAAGAGAGCAGACTAGGCTAGTGTAAAAACCCTTAGCAATAGGGCCAGTACTTCTCAGACTTTAGTGAGTTGTGTTTCCTGCCATCCAGTCTTTAACCTCGCATTTTACCATGATCTCTCAACAGGACAAAAACTGATGTCCTGATGGCACTTGTCCATTCAACCCTCCATCCACCCACCCACCCAGACACACACACACACACACACACACACACACATAGTCCTGGATCTAAGCATAATCTGTTCTTTGACACAGTCTCTGTGGCCTCATCATTTGGTGTGTTATTAGTGTAGTGTCATTTAATGAGACAGCAGTGATGCGCTCTGTCTGGTCTAGCTCTGTAAAGCTGTCAGTGGTCCGTCAGAGCTCGGAGCTCCAGAGAACACAGAGGGAAGTCAGGCTGGCCCAGACCACTCTGCGGAGAGACAGAGAGTAGAACGGCCAGATTTGCAAATCACGTTTTTAATTAGGGGGAATATAACTTGGATATGAATCAGTCTGGCATCCGGTGAACTGGATTTTATGTTCATTTAATGGTCAATTAGGTAATACATCAGTATTCTGCAGAAGTCACCAAATCATCTGGTAATTCATAAAAAATCCGAGAGGAATGTAGAATGAGTGAGAGAGAGTATGTGTGAATGCATGAATGCATACTTTTGCACCCGCCCATTAGTCTACTTTTACACATACGCACCGCGCGTGCGCGCACACACACACACACACACACACACAATCAACATAAAATGTTTAATGAATATAATGTGTTAGGCTACTTACAGTATCACTATTGAGCCGAGGCTGGTGCGGATCATGCTTTACTGAAACCTGTGCATTCTGCACTCGTCTATTATTTGAACTCAAGGCCTTTCGCTATAGGCCTAGGTTTTTCTTGTGGCTAATGATTTTTAGAGGGTGTAAGATAGCGATTTTTGTCAGCAGCAGCACATGCAAGTTAACGTCAGTGCATAGTCTTTTAACAAGGAAGTGCAGTAAGCTAACCTATCCTTTCTTCCGACCATGGAACTATAGTAGCTTGCAGACCACACCTTCTGCCACACCCCTGGTATAAGGCTAAATAAAAGTGAGCGCATGGCGCAAAATTCGTCACTGACTGACTGACTTAGATAAGAATAAGCTTCGCTTGCTGTTTGTTTCTGATAGTCAAAATAGAGCCCTCTGAGTTGCAAACTGATAAAATGTAGCCTACTTGTGAACAAATACTGCCTCTACTGGCAGTTGGATGGACGAGGGGAATGGTGGAACTTTGAAGGGCCCATTCATCTCTAGGCCTATCTAAGTGGATGGAGTGATGGATGCACTCCTGTGAGATTCTTTGAATGATTAGGCTTATGCTTGGCCTCTGCTAGTTCCTTCTACTGCAAATAATGTGCCCATGCAGAGCAGGCCTAGTTGATGAAGGCGAAATTAAAAATGTCATGGATTTGGATTTTGTTTTGATTGGCATAGCCTAAAGTCCTCAAAAGAAGGTTATGTGATTGTGACAATCATCACAATTCAGTGGTAAACTGATAAACTGTTGATGCAGGACTTCTCGACCCATCAGAGTAGACTCTCCCTAACAGTCTGTATACCTACACTAAGTATCTTCCTGGTTGATGTTTGGAGGACTGGTCTGTCTGGCACGCCCACTCGGCTATGATACGCTCTCGCTGAGTAGAAGCACATGATTAGGCGTGTTTACCTGCACTGTTTTGTGCAGTCATACACTACATGACAGCGGTTTCACCATAACGATTGAGAAATAGCATTACTGTACAGAAACATTAATGACACTCCCGTAACCTTCTGAATGTTGCCGTCTTCATCATTTTGCCTTTGAGACTGACTGGCCTGCAGGGATCGGATTAACTTCGTGTAGCACCTTCTAGGAGAGGAGAGCTAGCTACACACTAAAACGGTAAATTTAACCAGACAAGCTTATCTTGGGTTGAATATGTTATAGGTCCTGCATTCGTTGAATCGTATAGGTTGTAAGGAGAGTGTCGTGTTCTTAAAGCTAGGGAAAATAGGCTACGTTAGCTGCTAACAGTGAACAGACACCAAAGCTTGACGGCTGTTTAGCTAGAGCTAGCAGTTGTCAGCAGCAGCACATGCAAGTTAACGTCAGTGCATAGTCTTTTAACAAGGAAGTGCAGTAAGCTAACCTATCCTTTCTTCCGACCATGGAGCTATAGTAGCTTGCAGACAGTGATAACACAGCCGGGTATCCAATAGTCTCTCATTTATATTCTTGTTAGATGTAATTTATGAAATGCGTCGCAGTTATCATGCAAATGTTGCCTGATAGTGTTTTGGGTGATAAGAAACTCGATATGTCAAGGTGGCTGAAAGTGTAATGCATGCATACCCCGTGACAAACACAGCACCTGGACGTTCTTATTTACACAGGGAGGTTAACAGAAGAGGGGACGGTTCTGGAACGTCATTCCTCGATGCATTCCTAATTCGCCACCGTTAGCCTTTCATCAGGCCAAATGGAGGACTTGGATGTGGACCGTGAGTAGACCTATGATGTTACAGTGCTTCTCTGACAGAAACCCATTGTGCATGTAACAGCACGAAATTATATGTTCCTGAGTCATAGGTCTTGTGTGTAAAGTATGTCACCTTCAGAAGTTATCATCCACAGATGACACACCCCTTGTTTATAGTACCATTGCATTTTAACATTAGGGTTGAGAACAAAGTGAAGTTAAACTACAGGTAGCCTACAGGTGAAGGCTGGTTGAAGCTCTAACTTTTCTGTCTGTGTTTGTCTTGCCCAGAGGTGACCCTGGCATTGCTGGACGCCGCTAATGACAAAGACTCATTAGTGCAGGAGCAGGTGCGGAAGTCCATACTAACTCTGGGCAGCCAGCAGCCAGAGAGGGTCCTCTCCATGTGCCAGGACTACCTAGTGAAGCATCCTAAGGTCAGTCACTGCTACCAGTGGTTAGAAAGGAATGCTGTTTTCTTGTTGACAGGAATTCTTATAAGGACCTGTACATGATTGTACAATGTGTGTAGCCCATATGTGCAGAGTTTGTATGATTGACATTGTATGATTGACATCTTTATCATATCATAAGACCTGTAGACACTGCTGTGTAAGCCCTGGTCCTCTCCTATACACGTATAGAATTGAATTTCCCCTGGGGATCTATCTATCTATCTGTATATACAAGCTGTGTCTTCTGTAATTGATTGATCCCAGTGTGATAAACTGTTGGCAGGGGAGATGCCTTACCCTGTTCTCTCTTGTCATGGTGATATTGTGGTTTTCATGATGATGTCACATGGCATCATGTGAGCGCTGGCGTGTATCAGTTCAAAACAGGAAATCAGGCAGCGGGAGGACCAGCTTCCAGTGATATTGCTGTCACGCTGTTGCTCTGATGATGAAAACCTCAGATTATCTGCTTTTTTCTGTGGTATTGCATAGGGGTGTAAAGGTAAACATATTCCATTTAGGTCCAGGACATTAGGTCAATACAGATATGTACCAAATCAAATGTTTAAACTGTTAATCAACAGCAGGCATTTTTGCGTGTGGACCATGTACCAAATTTGAGTTTCCACACAAACATATTAAGCGGCAGACCATATGTCAGTTTAGTTAATTAAAGCCAAAAACACATTTGACACCTTTTCAAAATACTATTCCTGATTAAATGTGTTGAGCATCAGCAATATTGTTAGTGAATGTTAGGGGTAGTACTAGACTTACTACCCCAAAAATTACTGTTACACTTCTAGTATTGCACAGTGCTGCTCTGGAGGAAGTGGTAGGCCTAACTTATGATGCTAACAAGACTAAGCATGTAATAAAGCTGTGTGACTAATGTTTGAATCCCAGTGTTTTTGACTTTGCAAACCCTTCAGAGTGACGCAAGATCCCAAAGCCAGTTTCACCTGAATGACAAGATTTGCTCCCTTCTCCCTTTTCCCTTTGCAGCTGATTGTTGGACATAGAGTTGTCATACTGCAGACTATTGAGCTTGTGGTGAAAAGCAAGATCGATGAGATCAGTTACCCTAAAATCAAGAGCGTAATTTCTCTGGCCTCAGATGAAATGACAAGGTCAAAGGTGAGGCAACCCCACTATGAAAGCTTTTGGTGGTTGTGAATAACAGATTTGCTTATGGAATGATCTATGCAAAACAAGGCCTCTGAACATTAATTGTCATAATATCATACTATTCTAATTATACATTACATTATACAGTAAGAAGGTTAAGATGTTTTTCTGAACTGTGCAATATTTCCTTTTTTCAGGAGGTGGTTCCAGATTGGCAGCAGGCAGCTAGCAACATACTGGTTGCAGTTGGTAACAAACACATTAATGACATAATGGAGGAGATCCTAAGCAAGTTCCAGCCAGGGGTCCTACCGCATTTCTTTGTGGTCCAAACATTAGCCAGTCTCTCTGATTCTAATGGTGAGATATGCAACACGTCTTTTGTAATAGTTTGCTTTCAAAAGCAGGGTAACACAATAAACATGTTTTTGTAACCTATTTTGTTGACACGGTGCTCTGAAAAATGTATTTACTTTAGGTGTCATGCTCAGTGTTGAGTAAATGTTGCATAAAAAATTAACTGCATCCACTCCCATATATAGAATATAAAGAATCCCTTATATGTTTATATATATCTTAGTTATATGTCTTAGTTTTTAGTAGTTAGAGCTGTAAGAATCTAAAAAGAGCTACAGTGTGCACTATGTGAGATCTGTTTAAAACAGAATGCTTAAAATGTATATTTAATGTGCACTAAAATATAAATATATATTTGTTTGTAGTTTATGGAATGGTTCCCTTCCTCAATGCCATTCTGGGGACTATGCTGCCAATGCTGGGCATGGCTAAACAAGACAATATGAAGTGGGTGTTCTCCTCTGGTGAGTGAACTTGATAATATTTATTTCAAGGTTGCTAGGGCCACCATGAGTTTATTCAGTTATTGGTTGGTGTTGCCTTTGTTTTTCTAAAAAAGAATAAAAAAAAATTGTGTCTTTGGCCATGTTAGGACAGTGTTGCGTTGTGCACTGTGACTCACTGTGGTGAATCTGTTCCTTCTCTCCCTCTGCCACAGCACTCTCGCACTTCAGTGAGAGCATTCTGGAGTACCTCGCCAACTTGGACAAGGCCCCGGATCCCACAGTGCGCAAGGACACCTTCTCCAGCGAGATCTACGCCTCCTATGACATCCTCTTCTCCAACTGGCTCCAGAGCCGCGATTCCAAGGTACACTTAACCAGGGAGAGCACAGCACCAATTAGAGCTAATCCAGTTTGTGCTCAAGGGCTGTTCTTTTGTTCAAATAGAAGTCACGGAATGCCGTCTGGCCCCTGATCTCCCTCTCTGAAGAAGTCTCTCTGCAGTGTCTAGAATTAGCTCCGACTGCTTCATATTAAAGATCCTCCTGGAGTTTTAGACTGAATTTAAAATAGGGGAATAATGATAGCATGGGAGTATTCACTTTCAATTAGATCACCCTTAAAACTGTGTACATGTTGTACATCGATGAGTAACCAGAGTTGCATCATTCAAGCATTGTAGAGGAAGAGAACTAGAAGCAGACGACTGCTTTGTTTACCCACTCATATTCTGCCAACCCTACTCTACCTCGAATTAGGCCTCAATTCACAAATGCTCTGGACACTCTTAGTCCACTTTCAATTTCCAAGGGATGTAACCAGTGGTGAAATTAAATGTAAGTTATACAGTAAGTTCCTACTGAATCCTTTTGGAAGTACAGCAAACATATTGTTCTTGTAAACAGAAGAACAACAGATTTTAATGCAGTTGTTTACTCAATTTGAATGAAAATACACATCTGTGTCGTTTAATATGGACACCATCAACACAGCCATTGGTTATGTACATTGGTTAAGTGGTGTCCACTGTCCTGCTCTGTCCATGCTGGATAAAGCTGCTAAGATTTGACTGGTCTCCATTCATTATCATCTCACTCCTGACCAATTAATCAGCAAAGGGAATGAGTACCACCCAGTTGTGGACAGTTTTATCTTTCCACACAATGTTCTCATCTTTTTAGTTATATTTCCGGGCCTTTTAGATTTTATATCATAGGACAGTGAAGAGATGAGAATGAATGAATAAGGGAGGAAGATGGGGAGTGGGTTAGGCCCAGACTCAAACTGGTATGGAACTCTCCACGCACTCTCACCTTTTTTACCCGTTACCTGTTTGCATCCCTGTTTAACATAGTGTTAGGAGTGGGAGTGGCCCCCTTGTTTCGTGCATAACTGAAAGCCACAGTGTGGCCAGAGCAACACTCTAGATTATTGAGGATGTGAAGTATGTTGCATCAGCCTCACAGATAAGCCCAGTTTAACTGATTTTGTGTTACTAAGTGGAGACCTGACTGTGTTGTGTGTCGTGCTGTGCACCCCAGCTGCGTCTGACTGTGGCGGAAGCTCTGGGGCCTATGAGCCACCTGATGGCACATGATAAGCTGGAGGAGCAGTTGCCCAAACTCCTACCCACAATCCTCTCTCTCTACAAGAAGAACCCCGAGCATTACATCATCAGCAAGGTAGGCCTCATGAGGCTTCACATGGATGCTTTCATTTTGTGAAACTCTGTAATCTTATATAGTAGTTTCATTTCAGTTCACAGTGCATGAGAAGTGCAGTGTTAATGATGTACGTTATGCACACGCTGCATTTGCTTCAAACACTTCAGTCTGTTCATATTTGGTCTGGAACAGGACAGATTACTTTAAGTTGTAGCTGCCCCTTGCTGACGTATAGAATTGTTGGGCAATGTGTTAATGTTTGAAAACTTTGGTTAAATGCTCACTAAGGCACATTTGTTGCTGTTGTATCCTGCTGTGCAGGATCCATGGTTGGGGAGTTATGTTGTTGTGTTTAGCAGTTCTGGGCTACAGACAGGGCATGTTGTACTGTGCAAGAGGGCCTGTCACGGATACAACATGAGGCATGTCTTGCGTCTGTCCCCTGCCCTGGTGTGCATTGTTGTTGTATCCTACACCATGTGGTGTTATATTGATAAAACAAGGCTGTTGATTGACCGCTGTGTCCTCAACCAGTAGCACAAGGAATAAAACATTTCCTGTGTGTAGCTAAAAACCTGAAATGGGGTTTATTGTGTCCTTTCAGAGTCTGTGCCAGATTCTAGATGCTTCTGTGAGCATGGGGAGCCGGGTGTTGGAGACTCAGCTGGACAGTCTGCTTCAGGCTCTGCACCAGCAGGTAGAGTATACATCACCAATGCTATCACACTCCACCTGGTAGAGCCTCACCGCCCCACCACCTCAGTGGATATCACTGCAGTGTCCCCTTACTTTTAAACTGCACTTGTCTGTCAGTCAAACTGTTATGCATTGTTCTGTTGTACTGAACCTCAGTATTTATCAATTATGTCATATCATTTACTGGAATTAGATATGTATTGAATATTGCTAAAAATGTATATTGTACTGCATATTGACATAGTGGAAGTGGACTGTTGAAAAGCTGCATTGATATAAGCCTGTATACCTGTGTAGGCCATCAACTGGGCAGAGAGGTTCCTGTTAGAGTTTAGAGCCTTCCCTTTAGAGGTGTATCTGATGGGCTAAAGGGCTCAGAACATACAATAGGTGGAGAACAGCCATGCCAGACTTCTGTAGAAGTCATGAAGGGGTTCCAACTTATCCTCTTGTACAGTTTATGAATGAAAGCATCTCGGTCCCCTAATTCTGCACTAATCTCTCCCATTCTAGATTTGTGCACCCATGGACTACAGCAACCCTCCTACTGTGAAGAACCACAACGAGATCTTACGATGCTTCAGTATTCTAGGTAGGCACTGCCCCGGGGACACATGTCTTCATCTTCACGTCTCTGTTTAGCACCTTTTGGATGAGGCCCTCCAGTGTTCTCGATCACAATCATTTGACCGGGCCAGTAATCCGGCCGTCATGTGATGGGGATTGAGTTAGGCCTCGGTAGTCTGGACACACAGTCAGCCGCCCGTGGCCCACTGGAGTAATGCATGTTTACTCTCAGGTGACACAGACTTCACGTGCCTTCAGTAAAAAACAGTCCACTTCCAGCTGGCAGCTCTGGTTCGCTAACACATTTACACCCAAGTGTTTTTGGTGCTGTGGTTCTAACCCAGAGCTACTGTACTGCTTGATGTTGTGAAATTTAGTTCTAGTCGGTGAGAAAAATGAATGTTCCGGACTTGCAACAGTGATGTAACTCTTGACTGCAGGATGAAAGCAGGATTTTCACTCTTTCTTTTTTCTTTGCCTCTGGCCCTGTGAAAAGTTGAACAAATATCAGAAACACCTGAGGCAAGATGGAGAGAAAGCATAGAAATATTGAGAAGTGTCGCATTCTTCTTTGGATTTAAAAGTCGATATGGATGGATAGCTTGTAGAGGACATGCTATGTGAGATGTCCCATTCCCAACATGTCTGATGTCTCTGATTTCCTCTTTCCTCCTCCTTGTATTCCAGCCAACACCTTCCCTGACAGGCTGCTGGTGTTTGTTCTGCAGAAACTGGAGAACAGCAACGAGAGGAACCGTGTGGGTTCTCTGGCGGTCCTCAGACACCTCATCAACTCCTCCAGTAAGAGCCACAGGCACCACAACGCTGCCATCTCCTCACTGCCACGGCTAAGGCCTTCCTGCTCCATCTGCTGAGTCATTCGGACATGGGCTCATATCCTCCATATTTAGACTTTTTAGTATTTTAGATGTGTTTGAAGTCCTCTGTCTCTCTTTGTAGGTCAGCTTTAGATTCAGTTTGTGTGTGTCTGTGTCTGTGTCTGTGTCTGTGTCTGTGATGATGCACATTGTCAGTGGTGATTTACCTTCTTCCCGCAGCATCCATCATGGAAAGCAAGAAGCTGCTCATCCTGGCAAGCATCCGCCAGCCCCTGGCTGACCACAGCAATAAGGTAATGCAAGTCCAGGTCCAGTTCTGCACACGGTCTTACATCAGTTTAGCCACAGTGATGCTGGACATTAATTGTTTTATTTGTCGTAGTCTTCCAGCAACAGCTGCTTATTATGCCTTTCTGCTTTTCATTACTAAGAAATCAGGTATTGTTATTTGTGTCTTTGAAGACTTTTCTTTTCTGAATAGCTTCTTCTAGTTCCACTGCTCTAGCATAATGCAGAACCTAATCTAATGTTGTGGGTGAACAGAATTGTAAAGACCATTGATATTGACCAAGACCAGTGATATGATGGCTTCGTCCCTTGAGAGGGATGTTCCTTTGTTTTGTTCCTTTGTACAAGTCACAAAGCACCTTGTTTATATGTGTGGAGTGTTGGTGTAAGATTGCAATGTAGTACTTTATGTTTAGTAACTTAAGATGTGTATCGGAACTCCCCCTATTACCGTCGGTCCCGTATTTCCACCGTCTTGCGTGTATGTGTCACTTAATATCCATTTCTATACAAACCAAGACGGCGGATTCCTAAAGAAACGCAACCACCCACACCATAGGTGTATCTAAACTAGCTATGTACCAAAAATGACATTTTACCGTGACTCGAAGAGCTGTAAACAGTGTTGTAAGGCTGCGTGTACACAACTGCTTGGAGCTCCAGTGGAATTTTAATTTCATGACGAGAATTCTCGGTCTAACCGTTCATGTGCTGTTGAAACGGTATAAATAGGCGACCCATCAGGCCAGCACTATAACTCTGAGCGTGGTAAACAAAATCGGATATTTCAGGCAGTAAATGCTCCCGTTAAGAACCAAACCAGATTTTGTTCAAATCTACACATCTATGGCTACTGAAAAATGTAAGGTTCATTTAGTAAATGTTGTTTTGAAGTGTTAAAAAACATCGTTGTTCTAGAATTTCTGAACAAAAGTGGTGATAAATGGGGGTGTTACGATACACATGTTGGTTTACAGTATGTCTTTATGGATAGGAGAAAGTTCAACTATGTGTTTATAATTCTTGTGTGTGTGTGTGTGTGTGTGTGTGTGTGTGTGTGTTAATCCCGTCTTAGGTGAAGAAGATGGTTGTCCAAGTGATCAGTGCCATGGCTCACCATGGCTACCTGGAGCTGGACGGGGGAGATCTGCTAGTGCGCTTCATCGTCCAGCACTGCGCTCTCCCAGACACGTACTATGTGAGTCTGTTTCCTCCTCACCTGGGAGAATTCCAGCCATAATCAGGAATGTGTCTGTTTGACCTCTGACCTCCTTTCGTCTGTAGCGTGGACAGCGTCCCACAGACCCCGAGGAGGTGACCAATGAGGCCTTGCGAAGCATGTGTGACAACACTCTGCACCTGTTCACCACCACAGTGGGACGCCTGACTGATGTAAGTCATCCTCTCTCCACACTCCTACACACACACACACACAAACACACACACACACACACACACACACACACACACACAGAAATCCTATTTTTCAGCTTCAAAAGTGGTAGAAGTTGCTGTAGCTCTACTAATTGAGGAATGGACCCACAATCCTAATTTCACAGATCAAAGCCAGTTCCTAAACGGAAATGTCTGATTTTCATGGCTTGTTAAAGCAGTGTAAGAGCAGTGCAGAGGTTTGGTAGGCCTACAGTATATGTGTATATAATGTGCTTGAACATGCAAAACCAATGGAACTGGCATATTTGCATGTGACTTCCTTCCCTTCCAATCTGTCTCTAAGTCGCTGACACTGATGTAGGAGTCTGTGTGCTTTTGCACTGCACTCTGGAGATCACGGCTTCAGTCTGAGGAGCGTGAAACAAAAGCAGCATCTGAAGACGGATCCGTTATAAATCGGCCACCATGGCCAGATGTCCTCATCTCTCCCCCGTGGGTCGGCCTCCCGTCACGCCGGCCGGGGAGGACGGCTCAGCTTTCCCACAGCTCCGGCGCAGGCTCAGCGCAGGCTCAGCGCAGGCTCAGCGCAGGCTCAGCGCTCGCTCGCTCGCTCACGCCGTAATGGATGAGCTCAGGAAGCCCTGGGCACACGGCGCCGCGGTGGCCAAGTACAGCAGCAGTCAGGAGATATGAGCCCTTTTTCCAGCCGCTCTCCCAACACCAACACATACCGCGCCGCTGTTGCCAAGATGTCTCCTCACACGTTTTACAAGCTGCTAAAATATCCCATGTTTGTTGCACTCTCTAGCAGAGAATGATGGTAGCAGTTCATTTTATAGGGTGTGTTATTGGATTCTTTTTTTTTCAAGGAGATGAGAGAAACTTTAAGATAAAACCCTCATAAATTCTGTTCCTCATGCACTCCTATATGGTGGGAATGCAGAGTTTGTCATGTCATTTGTTCACAAAAACTACTTATTTCCAGATGATTAACCTTTGCCATTTTATTGTTTTTTTATGGGTCTCTGTAGGTGTTATGGCCAATGCTGGTTGGCTACTTGACTCCAGGACTGTATTCCAACGCCACCACGCCCCTCTGCAAGAGCCTCATCCTGCTAGCCAATAAGAAGCGAGCTGCCCAGGATCCCAACTTCACCATCGACTTCAGCGCCCCAGGTAGCCATGGCGGCGGTGATTTCATAATGAGCGTGCGTTGCCGTGACGAGGGCTTTTCCACTCCCGTGGGCTGCTGGCCAGGCCTCTGCCCAGTGTCGGGGGTGTAAACTGTAAACAGGCTGAGCGTGCGCGGCAGTCTCGACACGTCAGCTCTTCTCCGAGTGGCCAGGCGCTCTTTTTCCACCCAGCCGCTGGAAGTGCCTCGCAGCCGCAGACATTTTGTTTTCATTAAAGTCCCGTTCGGCGGGCCAGACGTGTCTGCTTTTAATTAGTCGAATGAAAAGCCATATTTATCACTGAAATAATGTGCGCGGGGTCCTGAACTGTAAGCCATAATCGTTTCTTTGGTGGAGACGATGATTAAGCGAGTCCCGTGTGTGAGTGCCGTGCAGTTGGTAATCATTTACTCGTTAATTGTAATGCTTGTAGATTGGTGTGTCCCGGGAGAGTGTTCCCCTGAGTTTGCCCCCTGCTCTGTCTCCTCCCACAGGCACCAACCTTCCGTCTCCACACGTCCTGATGATCCGGCTCCTGGTAAGGCAGCCGGCAGACCTCTCCACAGACTTGAGCAGTCCTAGGGACAATGAGTGTTTCTCAGACACACACACACACACACACGCACACACACTGTTTTCTGTATTTGAACAGACAGTGCTGCTGTGTCCCATAAGCGCTGGCTTTGAGCCAGAGTTCTGTCCTCAGTTCTGCTGAGTACAGGCTGCGTGTTCTCTCCATGGTGGAAGCACAGGAAATGTTCAGAACAGCAAACCTGACAGTGTTAGATGATGTGCTTCCAAAACAGCATGCTATACTTCACTTTACTTTGTGGAATGAATGTTGCATTGTTTGCCAGTATTCCAAATGGTTGCTGCTGCTGTGGTTTGTAAATGACCAATCCTTTTGGCCTGATCTGTCCCAGGTGAACGCTGCCTTCCCGTTCCGCTATCGCGGGCATGGCGCCCCCTCCCTCAATCTGCTCAACCTTCTCTCCCCCAACATCCACCCCAACGCCGAGCAGGTGTGGGAGAAGGCCATCCCGCCGCTCCTGGCTCAGCTGGACGGTGAGTCTCCTCTGAGCGCATGGGTCACCTGTGGCGCTGTGCCCGCTTCTACTTTTGCTGCAAGACTGACTGGGCATAGTGGAGTCTGAAGCCAGCTTTTATGGCCCACTCATTCTTCCATTTACCCCAATACCGACTCGCAAAGCTTTTTTTCACGTCGGATTTATTTCATGAAGGTTCATAGTTTGGAGGTATTGCTGTGCTTGTCATAAAAATGGATTTTTGGTAAATGAATGAGGCTCTTTTTTTTTCTCAACCACAACACCTCTGCTAATGGGATGTTATAAGAAACGGCATTTTACAAGTCCACCACGGAATATTTCTTTAGAGGAAAAACTTATCTCACTTTTTGGCTAAGTTCTAATCCCCTTGTGAAATTGTGCATCTTGCCCTCGAACATTCCACTAAATATAATCGCTTGTTCGGAGTTTTGTTGACTTTTATGCTGTGGTGGACCACACAAAGTGCTTTTTATGCAGCTGGTTATTCTCAGTTTGCAATCTGTACGATCAATTTTATCAGGCTGTCTGGTACTCATGTTCATGTTTGTCTCTGTCTTTCGTAGAATCCTCGTCTGACACTATAGACAAGTACATCTGGGAAGATGGTATACTGCAGGTAGGTTGGTGCAGTAGATCTATCAGATGCATTCCTGAGCTCTCTGCTATCACTACTTCTTTGCCAATCTTGTGCTTGTGTTGAATTGTAAGAGCTGTGCCTTTTCTCTATCATACAGGCTACAGGCTATTAAGGGACTGGTGACCGTTTACTTTTATGTATGTGATTGCCCTGAACATAGACTTGACTTTTTTCTGCTTCCAGCTCTTGTCCAAAACTCTGGTGGCCATAGCTGATGACAAGTGGAGCTGTCAGCTGGCCACTGAAGCGACGCGTTATCTGTCTACCTACAACCACTCCCTGGAGGAGAAGGTCAGTTCAGAGGGGGATGTGTAGGGCCATAATGTACTGTGTGCTAGCGCCATCACTTTAATCTGTCAATGTCTACACAGTGGAAGACTGTTTTACACCGTGTGATCCCTCTCATAACTCTCTCTCACACACACACACACACACACACACACACACACACACACACACACACACACACACACACACACACACACACACACACACACACACACACAATTGCACAATTGCACAATTGCAACAGAAATTCCTTGTATTGTATGTATGTATGTATTGTAGAGTCATCCAAACAAAAGCTGTTACCAGTTAGTTGAGCTGCTTTAGTTTCATGTAGTTAAAGGTCATGGTAGTGATGGAGCTCTCTTTGTCCAGAGTTTCCTGTACAGGTGTATAGGGATGACCCTTCAGCAGTGCTACAACAGAGACCTGGTGAAGAAGCAGCTCCAGGAGGTGCTCATCAGTGTGCGTCACCATGACGCCATCGAGAGAGAGGTACGAGCCCTCACCGACCGCCTGTACTGCCCACTGTGTAGTGTACCCCTGGACAACGCTGCAGCCATGATCTGTATGAAGCTAACATCTGTCTGTGGTGTGGTATATGGAGCAATCTCCTGTCACCACAATCTCTGAATGGCATCTCCCTTCTGATGGGCTTCCTTAGACCCAGTTGCCCAAGATGTCTTGTGACAGCGAGTACACTTAATTGGCAGTGAATTTTCAAACGAAGCCTTGACTGTTTTTCAGAGCTATCATTTGCTGTATGTGTGGAGTTAATCCCTAGTTTCAGCGCAGCTTTATCAGAATGGAGCGTAATCACCTTGCTCTGGGCTGTGTGAGTAATGAGCGTGTGGTTGTTGTTGGAGGCTGAGGCTGACACTTGAGCTCCTGTATTATGTTGTAATTGCTCTCACAGGGAGTTGCGATGGGAGTCGGGCTTTGTGCCAGCAACCATCTTGATGCCACTCTGGCGAAGCTGGAGGAGTTTGGGAAATCGGATGCCTTCAAAAAATCCTCGGGGATCTTCGCTCTGCTCAAAGTACGCAACACATTGATTTGGCCAATATATGGACGAGGATCAAATAAACAAATAGAGACATAAGCCCTTGTCTGTTTTTTTCCCCAATTACATTTACTTTAACAAATAACATCATATTTTCTTCTCCCGGGGTGTTGTTCATGAGATATGAACAAGTCCTTTTTAGACTTTTGAAAACAGCAAGGCATTAGTTAACATTCCTGCTTGCTAAGTTGATCATTTGTAATTAGATCAGCCTTGGGACTAATCGTTTGGGTTGTTGTGGTGTTGTAGGACAAGAACGAGGTGGACACAGAGAAGATGAAGAGCACCCTAATCCTGTGCTACGGCTACGTGGCCCTGAACGCCCCCGAGGACCAGATCCTCAGCCACATTGACGGTCAGATCCTCAAGAGCATCAGCAAGCACTTCAACACTAAGGTATGGCCGTCCGAGAGGACTGCATATCTCACAGAGCACTGGGGTGGGCTCTCTGAAGGCCCAGGTCCCTCTCGGAATGCCACGGCTTAATTAGCCATAGCAAGTATTTCTAAACAGTGCAATCACACTCCATTAAATGTGCCATTCTAGCGAAGGCGGGTTGTTTATTGAGCCTGACACAAACAGTCTCTGTAGGGGACTCCCCCTCTCTGACCACCGCGGAGTGCTGTGCTTTTTCGCCGTGAGCCGTAATAGTTTCCTAATGGTCGGTGAGAACAGTCCAGATAGTTGTGGCTGAGCCCGTTGGCCGGCGAGCCGTTGCCTTTCCACTGCCCGCCCCGGAGCAGCGGGCACAGGCCGAGTCTGCGAGCTGGCGTCCGCAGAGATGACCTCACGTCACAGGGGCTCACAACACTCGGCACGGCCCTGACGGAGTGGCCCGCAGGCGACACGTGTGGCAGAGTTCCCCCAGTGGTCTGCCTGTGCCCGTTTAACCCCTTACCCATAGACCACCGCCGACAGGCCACAATTGGCAGATTGGCAAGACTATACAGTCATGCAAGAGTGACACAGCGTCTCCAGTAAAAAGCTTTTTTGGACCCACTTTCTAATGAGTGTGGCATAAGCCTTGAAAGGTCATTGAATTCTTTGTTTTCCATTTTTGACGATGAACTTTCGCTGACTTAGACTGACGCGCTCCCGTCTCATTTTCTGACCTCTCTAAGTGAGTGTGTGTGTGTGTGTGTGTGTGTGTGTGTGTGTGGTGTGTGTTTATGCGCCTGTGGTCATGGAAAACTGCTGGCTGTGGTTTTCATTGTTACAATCATGCTCCTGGCAGTGGCCTCTAAAGCTGAACTTATTGCAGGGCTCAGTTTAGATTGACCACTGTGTCCTCACATCTGCTTGGAGCTTCTCACTTTCACACAAATATGAGAGCACTGGGCCAACTTTGGGCATGTGACATGAAAGTTAGTTAATAACAGTTAGTAGCTGAATTGATTCATGCATTGCAGGGCTATTGGTGTTGAACTCCAACAACAATTAGCTTTAGCCAGATAGCATCGACTATTTTGGGGTCAAGATATTTGTTTTCCATTGGGCAAGTTTTACACCTGCCTAAAGCATTTGGCACATAGGAGCCAACATGAGTGCTCCGGCACTTTCTGTCAGTTGCCCACACACACCAGCACCCAAATGTGTAACTGAGAAGCTTACAACAACAATGGATTTGATTGAGTGGCGTTGACAAAAATAGAACCGGATCGTAATCGACAAGATGGCGACAGCAGAGTTCAAGGCTAATGTGCAGGGCTGTATTGAAAACAATGGAATGGAGTGGAATTAAACATGGAAGGCGGAGTGGGCCGCAAGGGCCGTGTGCGGAGGCCTTGAGTGTGGTCAGTCAGTGTAGGACTGAGCCACATGTCACACACCTAGTGAAGCTGTGATTTTCTTGCTTCTTCTTAAAGCAACACCAAAGAGTTTTTTTGTACCTTAAAATAATGTTTCCAAAATCGTTTTAGTGGTTCATCAACTCATAACAGGGTGAACGGCAATTATGCATTTGCTTCGCGGCCCTCTATCGGCTATAACCGCACTATGTAAGTTTGCCAGATCGGGTAGCGGATCTGTAGTTCGATGGAATGAGACATAAGAAACTACAAATTTGACTTGCATCTGATGTCGCAATACATTGTACTTTTATAAGTCATGCAAGATATTCTACCTTGTCTGTGGACATTGTTATTTGCAAAGCCTGGATTTGCTGGATAAACAAATAGCGTGCGTGCTACAGAGGGAAAGTTCTTTGGTGTTGCTTTAATGAATGGAAACTTGCCTCTTCTCTGGTCTATGTAATGCCTTCATTGACCCGTAGCATAGTTTCATACATCATGCTGCAGTAAAATGCATTAATTCATGTGGGTATGCTCTAGAACTAAACACTCGCTTGGCTGTCAGACTGGCACATGTACTCTGGTTGCAATTTTTCAGATGCTCTACTTAAAAGAAAACTGGGCAATGTATCAATTTGTCAATATGTTTTTAATGAATTGATTTCAAAGTATTCATATACCATACAAGTAAACATCATTATCACTGAATTGCTGGCTTACTAACAACCACTAATACTGGTATAAACAACTGGTCAGTGGTGTTTGCTCTTTAGGAGGAGAAGATATCTTGTGATGAGAGACATTTTCAACGGTGCCTTAAACTCCTTCTTAATTTTATGTTGTGCAGGTTCTGGGGATAAAAGTAGAGACCAAGGTACCGTGAGAGGAAACCCCACAGGAGGAGAAGCCCTCTGCCCCCTCTCCCTCCCCCCGCCCCCCATCTTCCTCCTCCTCCTCCTCCTCCTCCTCAGTCAGACTCTCACTAATGCCCTTCACTGTCTCTGGGGCACTGGCAGCAGACCCAGCTTTCTGAACTTCTACAGCAAACTTGAGAGCTGATTTGGCCTGGTGCTAATTGGCATGGGACTCCAATTGAGCGTCATTAGCTGGTAATGACTGGCGTTCTGGAGTGAGCATTTGTTGATGAGCTGTTAAGCCGCTGGTTTGGGCTCCATCCAATGGCGCTCTGTGTTCGAGACAAATACGTTGTTGTCTGCCAGAGTTTCTTTTTTTTTATCGTCCTCTCAGAAGTTCAGAAAGTTTGTTTTTTTTTTCGCCCAGGTCCCCCGTACTAACGCAATTGTATTTTTCTTCTTCACTAATCACTCTGCAATGATGTTTTCTGAGCTCATGAGCTCTTTTTTCTCCATGCTGGGTTTCAGATCCTCGTCATATCTGATTCATTCAATTACACTTGGCACTGTGTGAATTCCCTCTTGATTGCAGGGATCTTCTCAACTTCCTCTTGGCCTGCCTCTCACCCAATCACAACCCGCCATGCAGATTGTGATTCCTTTTTTCTAATCTGTTTATATGTGCTGCTGGTTTAAAATAAGCTCATTTAAGGTGTGTACGGCTCAGTGGGCATGCTGTAACCCGTGTGTGATGTGTAATCGGAGTTTAACGATTACACTTGGGCCAACCTTTCACTCTGCTTTGGTTGATTTGCTCTTGGGCTATTCTTAGAGTCACTGTGACATTTCCACAGTCTTAGTGTGTGTGTGTGTGTGTGTGTGTGTGTGTGCGTGTGTGTGTGTGTGTGTGTGTGTGTACACGGGTGTGTGTGTTTTGCGCTCCACTCCTGAGCAGGACATGACCATGAAGATGAGTCTGATCCAGAGTGTGGGTCTCATAGCGAAGGCCATCAGTGGGTGTGTGCGCCGACAGAGCTACCTGTTCGCACGCAAGCAGGAGCTGATTGGAGTGATGATGGTCAGTTAGTGTCCAGTGTGCTCCCCACTCACCTTAACACCCCATCGCACCACAATTACTCAGCAATCTACACTGTAATCAACTCAAGCAATGTTTATAACGTCAATAGCAACATAGCAGGTTGTTTTAGATTGTACTTGTATCATAGGGTTATCATTAATACCAGTACTGATATTGCAGCATTGATTATTATCAGCAGTCAGCATCTATTAAAAGTGAGATGCAACATTAAACTTGCACCCAAGCTTGTTGAACTGTCATTGCAGGACTTTATAAAAGCAGAATCCACAGAAGTGATGAGAACTCCTGTGCGCCACCTCGTCATGACCACGTGTGCCAACCTTGTGTATCCTTTAAACAGCGCTGCTCTCACCTGACTGGTCAACTCCTTTAAACAGCGCTGCTCTCACCTGACTGGTCAACTAGGGGACAGAAAGAGATGGAGCGCTCAGATTTGTGTTGCTGTTTAGGTTTAAATGACGTTTGAACGTTTTTTTTTGGTTGGCAGCATTGGCCCCATTTATCTCCAGGCCATTGTGTTGTCTGGCTTGTGCAATGACGTTGTTCTCTGTTACCTGGTTGGTCCTTGACACAGCTGTCAGTAACTTGGACCCTGTGCTGACGGAGGTTGATAACTTTGACATTCTGCGGACCTGCATGAACAGCGTGTACTGCCTGCCTCCGCTGGACACGCCGGACAAGGGCAAAGAGGACGAGGCCCTGGACCCTCAGCAGCGGGAGGTGAGAGACTGTGGCTACTATAGAACCCTGTGGCCTCGAGCCCTGTTCTTACTAGGTTCTGTTCTTATAGGGATACTATAGGGATAAGACACTGTTACGGCACTGGTCAGTCCTTTGTGTCTTTGAGATGGCTACCTCAGAGTGTATGCAGAATCCTCTGCGATGCTGTTTTTCCTGCTGCTACACATCTCTGTGGATGTGTTCACGGCCTTGTGAAGCTGCAGGCTGGGCTCCTGATGCTCCATGCGCTGCAGCACTGAGCCAGGCTTCTCCTCCTCCTCCTCCTCCACCTCCTCCTCCTCCTCCTCCTCCTCCTCCTCCTCCTCCTCCTCCTCCACCTCCTCCACGCCCTGCTGCACGCTGCTTAGCTCCCAATCACCACACGGATGGCAGCCCTGGCAGCTGCAGCCACTCACATTATCATGATTCATTCTGGCCTGTGAAAATATGAACGTAGAGAGTGGAGATCAAATGTTTTCTGTTGATATTGGATCACAATCGACTCTTTTTATGGACAGCTGGGAAAGTAGGCTGTGCAAAAAGGCTATTCCTCTGGCGCTGCACCGCACAACATCATGTTTGTCTTGCAGGTCTTGTACTCTGAGACGTTCAAAGCTCTGAGTGACCTGTTGCGGAGTGTGTTGGCGCGTGACCTGAGTCCAGATGGACTTCAGACCGTCTTTAAGGTATGGAGCACTCCACTGTCTGTACATTACTATTACATGGCATTCTCCTCCAGAGTTTCTCCTGGTGTTTGACCTCTCTACTCCACCCCTGTATGGGTTGTATTGGTATGTTCAGCACATAGAGGGATGGTTGAGTTCCGGACAGGACCATGAGCGAGAGAGGGCGATCCTGACCACACTGGAGATCCTGCAGTTCTACTTGGATAGTCTCAATGTGAAGGTAAGATAGAGAGACTCAGGCTATGTTTTGTCTTAGTTTATCTTAATAGGGCCCCTATAATAAAGCATATCTAATGTTATTTTCATGCCATTACCTTCATAAACTGTATTAGCTTGTTTTAGAACTTGCTTCACTATATTTGCTATGACATACCATGAGTCTATAGGTGTGTATGTGGTGCATCTCATGAAGTGTCTGTGCTTTAAGATGTGCAGATGGTCTGTCTCTAACCTTGTGTCTATGAATGCTGCTCCTCTGTGTGTGTGTCTGCTGTGGCCTGCATGGCTGGCTGTAGAACATGGTGACGTTCCACAACCTGGGCGCTCTGCTGGGCCGGCTGGCCCCCCGCTGCACTGACCCCGTCCCTCTGGTGCGCCGGGCGGCCGTGGACTGCATCTACACCCTGCTGCACATCCAGCTGCGCTACGAGGGTGAGGCGCGCCGCCAGCACACGCTTAACACAGCTTAATGCAGCGCTCCACCCACACATAATGTGCAATAGCACTGTCATAGCTGCACACGCTTAACACAGCGCTCCACCCACACGTAATGTGCAATAGCACTGTCATAGCTGCACACGCTTAACACAGCGCTCCACCCACACATAATGTGCAATAGCACTGTCATAGCTGCACACGCTTAACACAGCGCTCCACCCACACGTAATGTGCAATAGCACTGTCATATAGCCGCACACTCTTAATGCAGCGCTCCACCCACACATAATGTGCAATAGCACTGTCATAGCTGCACACGCTTAACACAGCGCTCCACCCACACGTAATGTGCAATAGCACTGTCATATAGCTGCACACTCTTAATGCAGCGCTCCACCCACACATAATGTGCAATAGCACTGTCATAGCTGCACACGCTTAACACAGCGCTCCACCCACACATAATGTGCAATAGCACTGTCATAGCTGCACACGCTTAACACAGCGCTCCACCCACACATAATGTGCAATAGCACTGTCATATAGCTGCACACTCTTAATGCAGCGCTCCACCCACACATAATGTGCAATAGCACTGTCATATAGCTGCACACTCTTAACACAGCGCTCCACCCACACGTAATGTGCAATAGCACTGTCATATAGCCGCACACTCTTAATGCAGCGCTCCACCCACACATAATGTGCAATAGCACTGTCATATAGCTGCACACTCTTAACACAGCGCTCCACCCACACGTAATGTGCAATAGCACTGTCATATAGCTGCACACTCTTAATGCAGCGCTCCACCCACACATAATGTGCAATAGCACTGTCATATAGCCGCACACTCTTAACACAGCGCTCCACCCACACGTAATGTGCAATAGCACTGTCATATAGCCGCACACTCTTAATGCAGCGCTCCACCCACACATAATGTGCAATAGCACTGTCATATAGCCGCACACTCTTAATGCAGCGCTCCACCCACACATAATGTGCAATAGCACTGTCATATAGCTGTCAGCCTTTGGCAGGGCGCTCTTGACACGAAATAAAAACAGGTTTTGTTATCCTGGTGATCACAGTTAAACCAGTTAAAGACTTTTTTTGTGAATCTGGAACATGTAACTTCCTCAGTGAGAAGTCTCATCTTACCTCTCGCCCCGGTCTCTGGTTGACATTCCTATTTCATGTTACTGTGAGGGCCTCGTCCTGCCAAGTCTCTGAGGTCCCTCCCTCCCCGCCTGTGATGAAAAGTGTGTGTTGTTTTTCTGCTCGGCAGGGTTCTCCCTGGACTACCGGGATGATTCAGTGGAAGGCCTGATCAGCCTGCGGGAGCGGCTGGACAACCCTGACCACGCAGTGCTCTATAAAACCTGCTCTGAGCTCACCAAGGTGAGAAAGGACTCTGACTCATACCAGTCCACTGAGATCACAGTCTATTCTCTACTAACTCAACTGTGATGAATGAGTGAATTAAGATTGCGGTAATCTGAGTAACAGGCATTAATCACACATTAATCATCTCACTCTGTACTTAGCAGTTAGCAGTGCAGATGTGATTGAGATTATAGTCTTCTGTCTTTTACTTAATTAAATAAGCAATAAGTGGGAAGTCTCTCTTCTTGTCGTGTGTTAAGGGCCGTTCACACCATGCACGAGGACTATAACCATAACAATAAAAGCGTCCACACTAACCAACGATAAGCTCAGTCTCTCCTTGTGTTAATGAATGTGATGGCTGTTAGCTTTTTATCATTTTCAAAATCGCTCTAAAAGTGATCCCCAACGATATCGTTCTTCATGTCGTTATCGTTATAGTTTATGTGTGAACATCGTCATTCATATTAACGAGAAAGATATTTTTTGTTGAACGTTTGCCTTCATATGTTGTGAACGGCCCTTTAGATCATCAGAAAGTGCCTGTGCTCTCTCGTGTGTGTGTTAGATCATCAGTAAGCGTCTGTGCTCTCTCGTGTGTGTGTTAGATCATCAGAAAGTGCCTGTGCTCTCTCGTGTGTGTGTTAGATCATCAGTAAGCGTCTGTGCTCTCTCGTGTGTGTGTTAGATCATCAGAAAGTGCCTGTGCTCTCTCGTGTGTGTTAGATCATCAGTAAGCGCCTGTGCTCTCTCCTGTGTGTGTTAGATCATCAGTAAGCGCCTGTGCTCTCTCCTGCGTGTGTTAGATCATCAGTAAGCGTCTGTGGTCTCTCCTGTGTGTGTTAGATCATCAGTAAGCGCCTGTGCTCTCTCCTGTGTGTGTTACAGTAGATCATCAGTAAGCGTCTGTGGTCTCTCCTGTGTGTGTTAGATCATCAGTAAGCGCCTGTGCTCTCTCCTGTGTGTGTTAGATCATCAGTAAGCGCCTGTGCTCTCTCCTTTGTTAGATCATCAGTAAGCGCCTGTGCTCTCTCCTGTGTGTGTTAGATCATCAGTAAGCGCCTGTGCTCTCTCCTTTGTTAGATCATCAGTAAGCGCCTGCCACAGCAGCAACTGAGCACGCTGCTCTTCCTGCTGTTCGAAGGGCTGGTGGACTCCCAGTCCAACTGCTCAAGGGCCTCCAGTGTCATCCTCAACACACTGATGAAGAACCGAGGGGCCAGCCTGCAGGACCTGGTACAGCAGCAATGCCACAACTGTCCACTCTCTGGCTAGTCCTCCCCACTGTTCCACTGATCTCATAACACCATTGCTTTAGTGCTCCCCACTCTGTTCTACAGTACAATTGACACACTCAGTACTTGAGTTGGCTCTGTGTGTGTGTGTGTGTGTGTGTGTGTGGTAGGTCCCCGAGGTTCTGGAGGTGCTTCACACGAGGATGCAGGTGATCTCTGAGGAGCAGGTGAAGGTGGCCGTGGCCCAGTCCATCCTCATCCTCGCCACGCAGCACCTGCAGACTGTGGTCAGCACGCTCATCTCCTACCCACTGCCCTTCGACAGGTGAGCACTGCCTCCCCCAATCTAGCGAGCCTGAGTATTTCAGGAACCCTTACAGACTCCTGCACACTGACAAGTTGTTGTCCGGTCATAACTGAGCCAGACACCAGAGGGACATGATGCATGCCAGCTATGGAATCATTCTGGAACACTTGTCCAGAATGAGGTCCAGATCCTCGAGATGGGATTCTAGTTTATGAGGTGTCGTGTTCTGAGTGTGTTTTCCGTTGTCCAGCTGGAGCTGTGAGATGTGGATCGCTCTCGGAGCGGACAGCACCATTGCCTCGCGGATCATGGAGATGATGATCGAGAAGCTGAACGTTATGGCTCCTTATGTGGACAAGAAGGAGTCCATGATGAGGCCCGGCCTTACGAAAGTAGCCACCAGTCAGCCGCTAGCTGTGAGTACAGCTGCTTCAGAGACTCATCAACACATGCATTTCATATTGAGGTGTTTGTGTTTGTGTATGTTTTGTCATGCTTTATGTGTTTGTTTGTGCGTGCACATATGTGTGTGTGTGTGTGTATGTCCAGATGACGTGTGCGCTGAGAGAGTTGATGCTGAACGGTCAGACGGTGGAGGCGGTGGCGTCTCTGTTCCCGCAGCTGTTCAGCGCGCTGCTGCTGCGCGTGGGCTCCAGCGTCGCCGTGCAGCTGCCCAAGGACATCAACAGCAACAGCATCGGCCCCGACAGGAAGGGCCCCTCCAAGAGCACCATCGCAACCTTCCATGTGTGTGGGTGAGTGGAGCAGGAGGGGGATCTGGGGGCCCCTGATGTGTTAGCACTGCAGTCATAGAACACTGTTGGAACCCTCATACAAAAATGCTACTCCTCACAGATAACCTATCCAGAGGAATAAACCTGTGTGTTCATGTGCATCAGGGAAATGGAAGAGACGTTGAGCATGTGTTTCCTAGCTTTGTTATTTTAAAACACTTCGGTGTTTGGAGGTGGAGGACCAGGGATGTCAGACAGCTGGTCAGCCTTTTTTTGACTGCAGAAGCCACTCGGGCTATAAAAGACTACTGTCTGCTGCCGCTAATCTATCTGAAACGTACTTAATGCATTGTGCTCCTGTGCTGCTTTAAGGATTGCAGGGTTGCACATTTTAGTTTGCAGCCAAGTCATTACTTTTTCTGTAGCTGAAAGCAGTTGTGTTGGTGCCCTTTAGTAGAGTCTGGGTCCAGCCTTAGACAAATGAGGGTGGAGGGTTATTGGCAGTCTTGAAGAGAGTTTGTTTTCCATTTTTGACGATGAACTTTTGCTGACTTAGACTGACGCGCTCCTGTCTCATTTTCTGACCTCTCTAAGTGTGTGTGTGTGTGTGTGTGTGTGTGTGTGTACACAGGGTGGCTGTGGAGGCGCTGCGGATCCTGCTGGCTCGTGCCCAGCTGGAGGAGGTGGTCAAGCCTCTGGACCAGGACGGCGCCTGGGACAAGATGAAGGACCCCCAGCAGCACATAGAGGGCATCACTCTCCTGTCCAGGTGAGTCTGCCTGATACTGCTGATCATGAAAGTTTGCCTTCAGAGCACTTGGGTATTTCACTGTGCAGTTTTCTGTGTGTGTGCGCGCACACGTGTGTGTGTGTGTGTGTGTAGCTTCAGCTGTATGGCAGGAAATGTGCAGGTCTGAGTTTTGCATTTTGTGCAGAGAGGCCCCTTGTGATTTGTGCCCAAGCTATTTATGCGGTGTTATTATTTCACATAAGTGAAGTGCTTGTGTGACATTTTTTCTGTAGTACAGAAATGACTTTGCCGTTGTTGAGGCGTGTGTGGTGTACTGTATATGTGTGAGTGATTGCTTCCTACTCCCTGCAGAGCCATGGCCAAGCATGCAGGGCCCCGTCTCCCTGCCATCGTGGAGGCCTTGTGTCCCTCCCTCAACAACATCTACGAGTGCCAGAGAATCGTCGTCACTGCCTTCTTTGCTGAGGTGAGACCCAAGTCCTAACCGCTCCCTTCACTTCCAAATGTTCTAGTCCTTCAACAGCAACATCCGAACTCTAAATCAGCTATTCATTCCCACCTGTAGAAGTTCCTCCAGTGACTTAACCAGTCTTACAGCTGCAGTTTGTCTTAAGCATGTGCAGCAGGATATCACTAACGGCTTCCACACACAGTTGCGTTCCGTCAACGCATGATTGGCTGGTGCCATCTGTTGTTCGCTCGTTCGTAATTTGATTGGCTGGTGCCGTCCGTCGGTGCAGCAAAAGTTTAACTTCTCAACGACAGGAGCAACGCGACGCGACGGACCCACAATTCAGTTGGGCAACGGATGACGGAAGCCCATGTAAAGTGAACGGGATGCGTCTCCAGCACTGCATCGCATGCAACTGTGTGTGGGAGCCGTTAGTGACTCACTCACTTCAGATTTTGCATTATTTAGCCAATGGCACATTGGTGGAGCACAGTCTCCAGGCTCTTGCCCTTGTTGACGCTTAAACACGTCTCTGTTTGGGTGGTGTAGCTGCTTAAACACGTCTCTGTTTGGGTGGTGTAGCTGCTGAACCACCATGTGGTGACGGAGCTGATGATGATGGACCTGCTGATGAACAACATGATGGAGCGGATCTCGGAGCCCTGCTGCACCGTGCGCATGCTGGCCCTGCGTGGCCTGGGGAACATCGCCGTGGGCTCCCCCGAGAAGGTGCTCAATCCCACACCTCTTCAGTTTTAGCTTATAATCTCAGGTTACAGCTCCTCTCAAACATATTTTCTTAGATGCTTTTGTAAAGTCTGCAAGGATGTTCTAGCTATGCTCTGAAAACTCAGCTGGAAAATCAGCCTATTGGTTTTCATTTCAATGTTAAATTGTACATGTATTGGCTTAGGTCTAATAGGTCTTTAGGCATCTCCCAGGTGAATTTCTAGATTCCTAGCAGGAGCATAATAAATGAGAGCAGTTGTGATGTAGAAGTGATACACTTTTCTAATTGGTCCTTTCTATGGCCATCACAGGCAGGGAAGGGACATTTGAAAAGCCTACCTTAAGGCTTACCTTAAATCATATAGCGTATAATGACCACAGCAAAATATATAATGACTTCTCTCAATGGCAATGGGTCTTGTGCTTCTGTCTCATGTCTTTCATATCATTCTGTGAGTAGTTCACTTATCTCATTGGAACTTCATTAAAGGTGAAAGTCAGCGAGTAATAGCCAACGTTGCCACGCAACACCTGAAACTTTCAAGTTCTATTTGCGTGGCAAACTATTTGTCTTCTCAGCAGAAGCCAAACAATGGTAACAAATTAATTTTAGAAGACCCATTGTGTGAAGTTTCTTTACTCGTTTTGGCAAGTAGCCCTATAATAAGCAGGATAATGTATTGTCCACCGTTCGTTATCAGAAAATAAGTCCCAACAGGGCGAACAGGACCCTGACGCTAAGTGGACCGGCGGACAATACATTATCCCTTACATAACAATATGTCCTCTCTATATAGTTGAGATTGATGGGTCCACAGGATATTTATTAGCAGAATAATTGCAGTTTGCTTATTATAGCAAAAGGAAGCACTGTTACAAAGGAAGTACTAGCCAGTCTAAAAGTGTGTGTGTGTGTGTGCGTGTGTGCGCCTGCGTGCCTGCCTGGTCAGACTGAGCTGGGTAGTGTTGGCTAATGGCTGATGTGGGCTGTCCTGTGTGTGTGCTCAGGTGAATAAATATGCCAAGGAGCTGTTGGCAGCCATGAGTGCTGGGATGGAGGAGAAGGACGACCCCGGGAAGCACATCACGCTGGAGGCCATGTCCGGCCTCTCCAAAGTGCTGCTCTACCTGGACCAGAAGAACGTGCACTTACTGGTGGTCTACATATTCATGAAGATCAAGCCCTTCCTGGAAAACGTGAGAGTGCCTGCACTTGTGCTCTGGATCTTGTCACTTGCACTTTAATGGCCCACGCATCATTAGCTTCATACAGCACTGACACCCCCGCACAGGCATGCAATCTATTGATGAGTCCTCCATTCACTCCATCCATGCACTTCCCTTGTGCTCCCTGCTCCAGGAGAGTGATGAAATCCGCTGTGCTGCCATCATGCTCCTTGGGAACCTGTCCAAGTTTGGCTCAGGAGAACCCGTCTTCAAAGACCAGATCCACAACGTACTGGTCAGCATGCTGCTGCACCTTTGTGACCCGAACCAGCAGGTGGTCAAGGTAAGGCACCATCACTTCCACACGGTCAAGAAGGAGTCAAGAAGGACTCATCACAATTGCATTCTACCTCCTTCATTAGACTGACTGGCTTCAGAATGTGATGCCACTGCTCTGTGTCAGTAGATGTCTAAGCTCCAAGTGAAAACGCATACAGTATATTTCCTGTTTATTAGCCACATTGTGTATAAGCCGCAGGATAGTGTTTTATGCAAGTTAAAAGAAACAAAACCATATTAACTGCCCCCGTGTATTAACCTCATAGCTGAAGAAATTTTGCAAAGTCAATGTATAAGCCGCGGCTAATAGTTGGGAAAATAGGGTAATATTCTCCAAAGTATATTAGAAAAGGCTGCTGGCTCCTTAGTGCTTTTGTGCTTGTTAAGCGAGTGTGTTTGTCTGAGCTGCTGTCCTGTTGGCTGCTGGCAGGCCTGTAAGTACTCCATGAGGGTGTGTGCTCCCCTGGTGGGCTCCACGCAGATCACCACCATGTTCCAGAAGCATCTGCACGAGGACAAAGGCTTGCACTACGGCGAGTTCGTCAACGATCTCACCAAATACCTAGTGAGTAACACACAAGCTCATTTACTCTCCAGGCCCCATCGCACGGCTCCCTTTGGCCCAATAAATATGTGTCAGTGTCCTCCGGCAACAGCATATGAATATTTGTCTGGGAATAAATACTAAAATGTAGTTAGTATTCACAGTGTGCTAAGTAAACGCAGGCACTTCATTTTGAAGTGGGCATCCGGTTGTTGTTGACGTGTTAGACTTGTACACAGTAATTCATTAGCATTGAAATGGAAACAATATTCTCCTCTTTCAGCGGTTCAGTACTTCTTACATCATTTGTGCGTGTGACTCTCCTGCGGGAGCCAGATGAAAGTTCTGATGACTCTTTTGATCCTCCTGCAGATCCAGGACTTCCCAAACATGCTGAACTTCTACCACAACACCGTCGTTCAGTTCTTCAAAAGCAACTGGGCCGATATCCGTGCTGGCGCTGCCATGTTTATCGGTGAGACGAGAAGCGGGAGCATATTTGAGGGCACTTTGTTGCTGTTGTTGAATAAAAATACATCAATGTACACACACACACACTCACCCGCACATATTTTGATATTATTTTCTATAGCGAAGTGACAAATTGCTCTTATGGTTCATTTGATTGATGATTTAGCTAGATTTTAAATACACTTTCTTTCTGCCATATTTCAAAAACTGAATACACATTGTATCATGTGGTATGGTATGCATGCAGAAGGTAGGGATGAATGATATTGAATGAAATGCTGCTGTTGTGGGAGAGTAGTCTCATGTTATGCTCAGCCTATCTTTAGTGGCTGCTGAAAATTCATACTTCTGAAAGAACTTGATATGTCAGTTGAATTTAGCTTTTGCTGACAGGCAGTGAGACAGATATCACACCCACTCTGTCAGTCGTGTTTTCAAGTGCGAATGTGTGATTGTTCTACACTTTCCTCCAATAGGCTTTCTCTTGGGGAATCTTCCAGAGAACCTCTTCATCCACATGAACATGGCAAACGTCACTAGAGGTGAGGAATCCTTATATATTTGAGTGTGTGTGTGTATGTGTGTGTGGGGCGGGGTGTTATCTGTATGAGGTCCTTTACAAATTAATTTTGTAACTCATTTGTAACTCTCTCTTTCTCTCTCTATCTCTCTCTCTGTCACTCTCTCTTTGTCTCTAGGCCTGGTGATGCTGTTGCAGGACCCTGACCCTATGGTGCGAGCCAAGGCAGCAGAAGCCATGGGCCATTTCCACTGACCACCCTGCCCCTGCCATGTAGAATTAGCACTGTTTCTTTCCCTTTAGAGAAGCCCAGAACGTTGGTGGTGTGGGGGGGTGGGGTGGGGTGGGGTGGTGTTGCGTGACTTAATAATAAGCCCTTGAAGGATTTTAGTGACCAAAGAGTGTGTACCAATTCCGTTCAGACACCCGTATCCCCATCATTCCATGACCTTGGAGTTCTGTTAATGAACTAGTTGCCAAATTGTTTCTGTTTACAGCACATTAGCAAGAGGAGATTAGAGTGGTTCGAAGAGTATGGGGGCATGCTAGTGTGAGAGATTATTAGAGTGGTTAGAAGAGTATGGGGGCATGCTAGTGTGAGAGATTAGAGTGGTTAGAAGAGTATGGGGGCATGCTAGTGTGAGAGATTATTAGAGTGGTTAGAAGAGTATGGGGGCATGCTAGTGTGAGAGATTAGAGTGGTTAGAAGAGTATGGGGGCATGCTAGTGTGAGAGATTAGAGTGGTTAGAAGAGTATGGGGGCATGTTAGTGTGAGAGGAGTGTGGGGGTGTGGAGACATTACCATCAAAGGCCATCTAGTGGTTCGGATGGTCATTTTCAACCAATGAGCCAAGTTCAACATTAACCGGTTGGGAAGCAGCATGCAGATTAGTCCCATTCTCCAACCTGAGCGCTGGAGTCTGCTCCATGTGGCCATTCTTCAGAATGCACCCAAAGTAGCTGCAGCAGGGCAGGCCATCCTCAGAGCTCAGTGCAGTGACTCACATCTGATTCAGGCCTCAGCAGATTGAGTGACTGAGCGCATGAGCGCCTCCTGCTGGAGCTGGCTGCACTGCCCAGCGTGGGCTCTCCCCTCTCAGCCCAGCCCTCGGGACACCCTGACCACTGGGGTGGCCTTTGACTGTACATCAGCACTTAATCTTAAAAGTCTTAATGGACAGGGTAGCTTTAGATGCCTTGTGGCTATTCTTCAGGCAGTGGTTATTGGAGCGCCCTCAGCACCTCCATGTTGCATGGCCTCCATGTTTGCACTTGTATAGCGAGGTGCTGGTCAGAATGTTCGATGGCTCCACGAGAGTCAGTCATTCCCCTTCAAGAGCAAAATGTAACACTGTTGAAGACTTTTCCACGGTTGTAGCATGGAGCCAAAATGCTGTGTTGAGGGTCTTGACTGATGGTCAGTGATGTGGACCCCGAGTAGGACTTGATGGCTTTCCCTAAAGAGGTGTAGCTGACGGTGGATGTTAGATTACAGACTGACCGCTTATGCTTCCTTCAAAACTAAAGAGTAGATCCTGAGACCAGTCCAGCCTGTTGAGAGAGCTGCCATTGATCCAGTGCCAAATATTTCATATCCATAGAGAAGAAAATAAGTTACCCTGAGAGTGATGCAATAACGTTTGTCATTTTCATACTCTGCCTTTAGTGACCTGTCTGCCATTTTAGATTTTGTATCGTCCAGGTTTCCCCACCCCATTCCGCCCATCGTCCGTCTGCTGCACTACGTTGTGTGTGGAGTGTGAGTCGGGGTAGAGGAGGCTGCTCCTACTGCAGTCGCTCCCACTGAGCCACTGAACAGTACATTGCACTTGTCAGCCACCCTGCCCTGTCTGCACACACACACACACACACACACACACACACCCCTGAAACCCCACAAATAGAGTGTGTGTGTGTGTGTGTGTTTGATTTTAGTGGTGGGAGCACTTTTCCATGTACAGGAGAATGTAGTGTCCTCCTCTTGTGGATAGCATGTGTGTGGGTGTTTGAGTTGGTAGAGATGCTTTAGTATGTAGAGTAGAGTAGCATTGGGTGAAGTGGAACTGGGAAGAGTGTTGTGTCCATCCTTGTGTTCTGTCATGTTGTTTTCTATAATAATAACGGTACGTATTATGAAGATGTTACTGCTACTCCCCATGTGATGGGATCAGACTACTGAGAGTGATGGCAATCGACTCCTTTTAACAAGTATCATTAAAGAGATCATTCCTGACAACCTTGCAGAAAATCTCCTCCTTCTTCCATGAGACATCCTGTCACAAGTTCACAAAGTCCCTCTTACAATGGTATTTACAACAGTGATCGTGAATTGATCTTCCTGAATAAACAATATGAATCGTCTGAAGTGAAATTAAACTATTCATATATAGTTTACAATATGGGTGTAGCGTTGACCTTTTTAACTGGGTGCTTTAGGCATATTATTAAGCGGAACATTAGTTGATCTTATCTTATTTCAGTGTTGTGTCAGAGCTACCCGTGTGAGGACTACAGGCATCGGCTAGGTGTGCCTCTCTAAGGCTCACTGCTCACGACTGGAACTTAATTTATTTTATTATGCTTCTTCAGCTAAAAAAAAACTGAATTCCTTGCTTATCTCCCGCATTACATATGCATTGTAAAAGCATTTTGCAGATTTGCAAACTGTAATAGCCTGTCGAGTTGCCTTCTACCAGCGCAGACAGATCTGATGCCAGCAAACTGAGGTCTCTAGTGGCCCATTAATCACTCTGATTGCCCAAAATGCCTGTCAATCAAAAGACGCCCGGACCAAAGTCAATTTTTGTCACTGTGTTAAAACAGATGGGTTTGTTGTGTTAAATTGGCTAACAGCTCCCATTTCTCGGAGGGAGTGCACTCGGCGTCGGCCTGAGGTGACGAGGAGGCGAGATGAATACCCCGGGCTTGGAGCAATCAAATTAGAGGAGCCTGATAGCAGCCGTGAATTGAATTGCACTCCCGCATCTGAATGACAACCTGCTCTCAGCAGGACGGCGCGGCGAGATGCGATTCGTTCACCCTGAGTGACCTGTAAGTGTTTACATTGAGATGCAGGTAATTTCAGACATCTGCTGATCCTCCCCAGCTGGTGACATTGAGGCTGATGTTTCATTACAGCTGAGCGGGACAGCAGAAATGGCAGCTTTGGTATGCAGAGCAGAGCAGGCGGGAGTGAGCAGCGAGGCGGCTGTGTAGAGGGCAGTGGCGGCCTCCTCATGTCTGACCCTTACACAGGAGTCCTGCAGGGACAAGTACATCCATTTCATGTCCATGCATGCACCAAATGTACGTTTTGATCTAGGTGAGATTAGGCATTGTTTTATTTGAAAAAGGTCAGACAATTATTGGATACCTTACTACAGTGTAGAGTGGTAACATGTTTAATGGGTGAATGTCAAGAGATGCTTTGCCCATGTGTTAGATTGTGTTGTTTCTCCTGCACACTTCCCTTCTTCCCTCCTCTTCAGCAGTGAATTCTCTGGCCCTGCATATCTTTACAGCAACCTCAGTTGAGGTCAGTGTAGGGATGTAAGGCAGCCACTTGAGGGCGCTGAAGCTCATGTTTAGTACAGTGTCCCGGATTCTCCTCGCTGCATCCACGATGACTAGAGGAGAGGCATGCATTAACACAGGGGAAGCACAGAGTCCAGCATACTTATCCATTCCAAGGAAAAGGCCCAGTTCAAAGGGTCACTCTTATTGTGATTAGATTTTTTATTTTCCATCCATTAAGGCTGACAAACTAATAGGGCTACGTTTACAGAGCAAACTTGATCTAAACGAGGCTATTTGCTAGATTAGAGTTGAGGTGGAGCGGCTGGGGGACTGTGGGGATGGTGATGAAGGGTGCGGGGGAGGCTAATTGGTGGAGCTGGCACACTGAACTGTCCTCCACTGTAATCAAGCTCATCTCCCACTTGCATCCTATCGACTTTTCTGTCTCCGCTGGCCTTTCAGAAAGGATTAGAGTTCAACTGTAGCGTTTTGATAACTCGTTTTATTACCCTACTTAATGCAGCAGCTAACATGATTGAGTGGACGGAGCGACTGACTGCCGTTTAATGACATGGCTGCAGAGTTCAGTGTGAATCTGCTCCACTGTGCCTTTCACGCCTGCCTGGCTGCTTAAGTGAGAGATTAGCATGGTGAGATATTGTGCTGAGGTCAAGGTAGAGGTGGCGGTGTGTGGCGGCGAGCGCGGAGGTATTTATGCTGTTGCCGGCGCCAGACCTCTCTCTCATCACTGGCAGCTTTATCAGCCGCAAGCAAACAAATTCCTCCCGGGACGCCGCCCCACCAAGCGGCCATCATTTACTCACAGTCCCTTTCTGCTGGAGCGGCCGTGCCAGTCTGCACCACTCACTGTCAGCCGCACTCCCATATCTCACTGGAGCCCAACCACCTGGACTTACAGGGAGCACTCCCATTAAAATAGGGGAGGTGTCATTTAGGCAAGGACTTTCACGCCATCTCTCCCTTTGCATGCTCATACTATCACTCTCTTCTCTCTCTCTCTCTCTCTCTCTCTCTCTAACTCTCTCTTTCTCTGAAATTACAGTCATTCATTCCCTGCTGGCAGCTGAGCAGGGAGACAGAGGCTCTGTATCAGACTCTGACCTGACTGTGGGGACATATGGATCTAATCTTTGGCCGGATTGCTTTTGGCTCACATGTGATAGTTGCCATCAATTTATACCGCCGCGATGCAATGAAAGAAAATCCTTGTTGCGTTCCAAGGGCCATTATATTTTAGTTCCAGCTCTAATCTTGATGGCAGTTGAGGGGCAGGGTGATTGTCTATAGGTGTGAGCAGCCAAGGGAGTCCATTGCTATGCTCTGAGCGCTGCTGCAACTATATGCTTTCAGCACGATGAACTTGAGTGAACTTCACCTCTTATCAAAGACATTACAGTTCCTCACGTCCACCTGCTTCCTTAATATGCAGCTCCTCTGTGCCTACTGTTAGTCTCATAGACAAACTGCATCTCCTTATCAGAAGGACACGCTCAGAATATTTTAACCCAGGAAAGTGGAGGGGGGATTATACAAGGAACTGCGATCAAACTGCACAAAAACACACTTAATGTATGTGGAAGCCCACTTCTTAATGTTAGAAATGTTTATAGGAGCCATTACACCCCTTTATACAGAACTCTCATCATTATCATTGCCTTCTTAATTGTCTTCTATGTCTGCATCGAAAACTGCACTGTAAATCTCTCTTTCAGTTTTTCATTCAATACGTTCCCCGGAGTGTTGCAAAATTGTATCGGAAGATTTATGACTCTTTATAACTCTGCAGAGGAAAATCCGTTAGACTGACATAGACTATGATATTGCTATCCAAATCATTTCAGCAGATGATGAACGTCATAATCAAATCTACTCAGCCCCCGCTGATTGATCTTCTGTGTAGTGCCGGGGAGGGTGATGTCACTGTCACCAGTGTGGAGTGTCACAGGGCACGGCAGGATGACACGTCTGTCAGGTTTGCTCCCACATCTGCTGCTCTGAGCGGAGACACTTCCTCTTCCTTCACAGCTCTTCTTAAAGGTCTCCAGGAAAAGACAAAGACTGAAGAGGAGCCAACAGTCTCCACATGTGTCAGGTGCTAAACGGAGCCCTGAAGCTCATGGTAATTACCACTGGGTGGTACTGAGAAAGGAACAAATGCTTCTCATCAGACAACTGTTTGGATTCAGAGTGTGGGGAGGGTCATGGCCAACCATGCTGGCGTTCCTGAGAGCCAAGGCCTTGGGGTGGATGTGCTGAATGTTCCAGCCACATTTAGACCATATTCCCATTTGATCATCCTCTTTCCTACGTCGCTTGGAATAATATTTGTCTGGCTATGCAAGAATTAACCAGAGCTGAAAGAGACCAATACATATGCAACAATTTTAACTTTGCAATTACATAACTATAATATTCAGTAGCATTTTATTTTTGACCTGTTTTAATAGCTATTTAGACCCCTCATGAGAACTGACATGTATACCCAAATAAATATAGCAATGGCATTGCCTACCCTCTGCAGCCATTATATTTCTGGACCATCAGATGGACATCAGACTGCATTGTGAAACACCCCCAATTAGTGCCCTGCAAAGGCAGCTTCCAAACATGTCACCAGAAATACACCTAGCCAATAATGTCAGGTGCCACACAGTGCTAAGTCATTTCAACTAATAAAGTATCATAACACCTTATACCTGACACCTTGCTCTCGCAATATACAGATTGTAACCATAGCGATACACATAGCAGAACCCTAAAGACAAAGTCTACCCTGTATTTTAGCCACATCAATGTAGGAGCTCCAAGGTTTTACTATAACACCAATAAATGAAATCCATGCATCTTCTTTGGTTATTTAGGTGGCACTACTAATGAGGAATCACCCCACTCTAGTGCACTCTTAATTAACTAGAAATCACTCACTTCCTCAAACTCATTAAATGACACTTGGAGCATTAAATCGGCGGAGCTATTAAAGTGTTTTTAGTGGATTAAGTCAGTGGCTACCCCTGGAGAGAAGCTGAAGTGTTTATCCAAAGGGCTCTCACTGACTGGGTGTTCTTCTCAACATTAGGTTGTACTATTGATGAGCGGAGAATTGATTTTGAAGGATGACCTCAGCATCAAAGTCTAATGTTTTTAATCAGTCCATGCACCTCCTCCAATTCAATTCAAGGATCTGTTAGAGGAAATTTAGCAGTGAACACATTGAACAAGCTAGACAGACCCACACACCTAAGTGAATCCTTACCAATCTTGTCGTGAACATAATTGGTTTGATTTAAGGGATTTATTCAGGGCTGAACTATCTGGCCTGCCGAGTTGTGTCCATCCTGGGGCCCCACGTTACAGCTCACTTCTGACCCACATGTGCTCAGCGTGCAGCCCAGACCTCGCTGCTGCAGCCCTGCTGCTGATGTGTGTATGTGTGTGTGTTTTTCCTGACAGGAGGGCACGTGTCTGCTACAAGAGCACAGAACACAGCGAGCGAGAAGGAGGAGAATGAGAGAGAGAGCACAAGGCACACAGACAGGGGGAGGGAGGGAGAAAAGGAGACGGAGGGAGAGAGAGATGGAGATAGATAGAGAGATGGATGGAGAGAGATAGAGAGAGAGAGGAATGGAGAGCGAGCCCTGGCCGGTGCCAGCGGCCCTGTGTGTCCCTGGCCAGGCTGCTCGTTAGTGTGCCAAGCCCTCTGCTGCACCTCGCTGGCCCTCTCTGCCCGGGCAGAGCCAGAGGTTACACACAGCCAATTTAGAGTGATGTACATTCAACGTGTCAGCTCCCAGTCTCCAAACAGGAAATAATTACTCACACAAGCATCTGCTTTCCCCCTCCAAGTGACTGTACCGTAACAGCGCTCCCACTAAGCCACAGACTGAAGCCTAAAACTCTTCAGCTTTCTCTTCGAGCGTTCTTTCAATCTTTTACTCATTTTTCTTAATTTCTGTCTTTTTTCTCTCCTTTTTTTGTGTTCATTGTGGAATCAAGGCTGGTGAGGCAGTTAAACTATTGCAATCATACCAATAATGGGGCTTTATGTGGGAGAGGTGGTGTGATGAAGCCAATTAAGTACTCTGGTTTTATACTGATGATATGGTCTGACTGCACTTTGAACAAAATGTGATCCAAGTCTTTGACTTTCCCCCTTCCTTCCTGTCTGTCCATCCGTCAAACTCTGTGCCCCTCACCGGTCAGTCTCTCCCCACTCTCCCTCTGTCTTTCGGCTGTGATTCGTGGGCCACCTGGTGCAGACCTCCCTCAGAGACAGTTGTAAAGGCCTAATCACCTCACCTTGCTCCTAATTAGAATAATGCCCGTGTTGTGCTGTGTGCTGGAGAGAGCCTGGAGAGGAGATGCTTCACACATATGGCTCATCTGTCTCCACTCCCGTTTATGGAACAGCAAGCTCATCATTCAGCACCAACCAGAGGTGTAGTGGTAAAATAAGAGGTGGGTACGGTGATCACGGTAAGATGGACGACGCCATGTGGTATCAGATGGCGCACAAGGCATTCAGAACATGTTTGATGATGGTGGAGGTTATTGCCCAATGTTAATAACAATACCAGTGGTATTAAATTATTTCTAGAGTGTTGATGAGTTTACATATTGTGAATGTGGATAATACAATGTGATTTTAAACGTGATGTTAAAAGTTCCAATTGGTGGATAAACTCAGGTGGATAAACTCTATTTCTGAAATTTCATAGGTGGATTGTGTTTACTTCCACTCCTCCACTACATCCCTGGCACCAACGTCTACTCTATGGCCATTTGTCTTTCTGTCAGGGTTTTGAGAATATGCTGCAGACCTTTTTATATAATACACATATAGTATGTAATACATACTGTCATTGACTATATAAAGCTTGGTCACCGAAGCCAATCATAAGCGCAGTATACCGGTAATCTCATCTGACCTTTAAACACATTTTCTCTCTTCTCTTCAAACACATTACACGCTCACACACACACAGTTACTTGTGAGTGTGGCGGTTGTCACCTAATGCAAAAATATTTAGATGAATTCAGTTTGCTTCATGGTTTGCCATACATTTAATAGATGTTTGATTATTTAAAAGCCCCCCTCCTGGGGTATTTATTCAAATGAGAGCTTTCTTATTCCAGCCCACATCTGTGTGTTGGTGGCAAATCCTTTATGACCCTTTACAGGCAGCTGCTGGGAGCCAGCGGGGGGAGTCGGCACCAGCCACGGCTGCTCTGTGTCTGATGTCTCTGTCCCAGGTCTCCAGCCACGGCTGCTCTGTGTCTGATGTCTTTCCCAGGTCTCCAGCCAAAGTTGCTCTGTCTCTGATGTCTCTGTCCCAGGTCTCCGTCTCCTCCAGTCTCATGCTCATACACACACTGATACACATACACTCACAGCCTGCAGCAAAGCTTTTACGTGTCATGCACACACCAGTAAAGATATCTGATAGAAACCAGTGGAATTGTTTGTTATAGAGTAATAAATATCTTTGACAGAGACGTGGGTGGAAGTCGTTGATAAAGAAGGATAGGGGTGGCCAGGGGTCAGCGTAGGCCTGTATGGTCCGGTGTTCCGTACCACTGAAAGATTCAGTGGCGATACGCAGTACAGGAATAAGAGGAGAGCAGCTGCCACATCCCCACACTGCTGCACTTTCACAAGGAAACACACCTAATGTCATATCATCTGAAACAACACCTTATCTCCTTAGCAATTGCTTCTAAGTGGTTTGAAATTGCTTCCGAAGTGTCCGTGCAGTGTTCTGATCTATACTGGACGGAGCCCAGCTGCCTTTCATTACTGCTAGTTAGCGTTAGCGTTAGCCAGCGTGCTGCTGCAGCCGACTGGTATCCAGCTGTGAGGATTTCACATTCTCCCTGTAACCAGTAAAACAAATCTTTTGTTATACACAATGCCAAGTGTTTCTAATTTCTGTGTACTCCATGCAGGTATTAACTCATTGAATGCCAAGCTGTTTTCGGGAGCTTTGTCCTAGAGTGCCAGCAATCTAGACCATTGTTGATGATTTTTGTACAGCCACAGCATATTCTGTGTTATAGCTATGAACACAGGTGAGACTTTAAGCTCTCGGTGGGTGCAAACCGTATATTTCTACACGCCTCTGTTCCTGAGAAATTCCAAGCTAAACAGCGGCTAGTTTTCATCAAAATCGCTGTTTTTTTCTAGAAATGGAGATATAACGTCTGTGAAGTGTTGAAGTGTTGCCTGTTACTTACTTGTGTGAACTTTCCGGGAAGTGATCAGCGAGACCTGGCGAGACTGCCACCTAGTGATAGGCCCACGAAAATGGCCTGGTTTTGACCTGACCTGCATGCGTCACTGATTCGACCCAAAGCGGCAACCGAGTTATGATAAAATGTCCAGATTGTGCGTTTTCATGAGTTTCACGATCATCATATATTTCATTTCCATTCATCACAGAGTTCCCAAAATCACATATAAGGTGTGTTAGAGTGTCTAGTTTCGTAATTTAAAAAAAAAGCTAAAAACGTAATATTACGTTTTTGGCACTCAATGAGTTAAAATATTTAATTATTATTTATTTTTTTCAAGGATGCATGAAGCTGAGGAGAGGTGAACAATATGAAGTGATGAAGGTTGTGGTAGAAGTACCAGCAACAAAGAAATTAAAACTATACAGCTCTGTGTGGGTGTGTTGGGTGAGTGCGGTAGTGCAGAAAGTGGAGCTCTATCAAAGACTTCTCTTCTTCTCCTCAGTGTTTCAAACCAGACCAGGGGTTTGACAGAGGTCAGTGTAGATATTTGATAGAAGTCCCTCACCCATTGTCACCCTTTGTGGGGTAAAATCTGTGACCTCCAAAATGGCCTCCATAGTCTGTGGAAAAACATGGCAGCTCAAGAAAACCATAATGATCCTTCCATCTTGATTTTTTTTAGGTTTTGCTTCTGGCCTGCTGTTGCTGGAATCCACATGCTCTGAAAGACCCATTGAAGAAATCAACAGCGTTACCTTCATGAAGGCCTGTCCACACTGCCAATGTTAACTATTACAGTAACTTTAAAGACTTTAGTTTGAAGTATCCATCTAGCTCATAAGAATGGCAGCATCCACACTTGATAATAACAGTAACATGGTGGGAAATACACAGTGATTGTGTGAAAGAAACACTTACAGAGCCCATGGAATTTTAGGTATCACATTAATTAAGATGAAGGATATTAATGAGAGGCTTTGGTCAGTATGGATGCTCATTTCATTATATGTACAGTTCTCTTTATGTCAGTGTCACTCTCCACTAAAAGTGAGGGAGGATTATGCCTAAGCTGTTGATTTTTGAGCAGTTGATCTTGAGCTCTCTGCTTGTGGATCAAAGGTAAATGACATCCTTAGGAAGAAGTGAGACAAACAAGGAAAGTCAAAATGCCATCGGGACATTCTTCTCCAGTTGTTTCATCTTAAGCTGACCTTACGCCACTCTGATAGCCATCACTTCAGTCCAGCAGTTCATTTACCCTTGAGTTGTTCTCCAAAATATATTTCTTGATCAAACTGACACCGACAGCACGCCTTCCCCCACAGATTTATCAGTTCCGCCTTTCTCCTGCTGCAGTGCCGAGTCTGTCAGGACAGACATAAGATTTGGGATGGAGCGACAGCTGGGCTGAAAATAGGGAGATGTAATCACAGTCCAGATGTGGAGCCTGTGGCGGGTTTATTAATGTACACGCTGATGCCGCCGCTGCCACCGCGCTGCCGCTCCGTGCCAACCACGTCGGCAACAAAGACTAATGAAAACAGCCGTTAGTGCGCGGCACATCCGGGGAGGTGGGGGGGAGAGCCGGCGCCGAGGCCAGGCGTCGCTGGAGAGAAACCAATCTGCCTCTGACGAACTAACGAACGCGCGACTGAACGAGGTGACGCTTCTCACCTCTGTGCCCTCTGCTGCCTCTCAGATGGCACCCAGCCATGCCCAGTCCCAGCCTGCCCGCCCCGTGGCCCCGCAGAGCTGCTGGAGGTGAGGTGAACCACCACCCCCCCCCCCCCCCACACACACACACACACACACACACACACACAGGCACATGTGATCACTTCTTCCTCCTGTGGTACCATCACTAATCCTGCAAGGTGAACCTTTCATAGAGGCTTCAAAAGAAAGTCATGTTTACATTCATTTTGGAACCTGCTGAGGATATTGTGATGATGACACAGTAGGCGGCATTCTCAGAGGAGCTCTTTCCCCTTCACATGGAGAGACAATTCATTTAGTGGCGTCGGGATATGAGGCCCGCCATCTACCAGAACCATAAAAACACTCCATGCTCTCACGTACCCTTGATCCAGTTCTTTTTTCTTTCAAAGGCGGTCGTACCTTAAAGGAAAAGTAGTCGCCCCACTAACATAAATGCACTAACATATATGTGCCCTTCATATCTCACTATGCCATCTTTGCCCACTTTGTGTCCGAACTTCCTATTGAGCAGTACATCCATTGCCATACATTGAGATAGCAGAGTTCTATCGAGATGACTGGCATCATATGTTATGGGCCATCTTAAAGTTAGAAACGTTTATTTAGGATTTTGGTGGCTTGAAACATTTCTCTAATACGCCTTTCCTATCTGGAGTTAGGAGAACACTGACTTAGGAGCAGCTGTTCTGTAATGACTTTCTAAATGGTTCATGGTTACCAAACAGATAAGATAGGATAGTGTTTTGGTTTTAGCATTTTAGACAGTAAATAATCAGATAATGCATTGGGTTCAAATAAAGAAAGTACTATCATGATATATTATGACAATTATGACATTCTGTGCTGAGAATGGCCATTCCATCTCAAAATATATCAGCATACGATATGGGAATCAAGAGGTTTTCATAGTACAGCTTTCAAAAGTTGCCTTGGCAGTGGGAGGCATGTTGAGCATGTGGATGTGTTGCACTGATGTCAGGTACTTTCTCTCTCATCTAGTCAATGCTTACAAACATACAGCTGACCCCTTGAACAACCACCCACATGTATTTGACAAACATTGAATTGTGTTACAGATTATAATAGAATACCTATGTGAGAATAGACATTGAATACACATGCCAAGTGGTCCTAATAACCACTACCAAACCTGCATTACATTTCAAATGCATGAAATAGCTCTTTGCTTATTCTATGGTTCTGCCTTTGATTTTACTGCTATTTGGTTTTGGTACCCATAAACATATTGCATACTGCAACACAAAAAAAATAGACTTCATGCTTGATTTTACATCTCTATAGCCGAGGTGGCTGCCTGGCTGTTCCTGCAGGGCCTGTTTTAATTAGAGCGCTCCTCAGAGTGACTTTCCAGGTGGGGGAGAGCCGGCCCGCTGCAGATCCAGAGAGGGGGAGGCGATTGCTGGCTGTGACACCCAGGTCTTTATGTGCGAGGACTTCTCATTCATCACTGTCTCTGGGGACAAAGGGAACCTGTGGCGCATGCTAAGAGCCGCTGCCCCTGAACGGCGCTGGGAATACATTAGAGCCCCCCCCCCCCCGCTCCACATCCCATAATGATCCCTCCTTCCCCAGCCCTGTCGCCGCTCTCTCAGCCCACAGCGTGCCCTGGCACTGCAGACAGTGGAGAGGGGAGCCTCCATTACACATTACTACTGACAACAGTTGCTCCCCATGTTGTTCTTTCATATGAGAATGCTAGTGTTTCTCTCTCTCTCTCTCCAGCTCACTCAGGGCAGTGTGCTCAAAGGCTGCATGGCACTGTGTGGTTTACCATATCAGCTGTGTCCCACACCATCATTCCAGACTGTATTTACCTCTCATAACAAAGCTTTTTGCGTGTATGTGTGTGTGTTTGTGTGTGTGTGTGTGTGTGTGTGTGTGTGATGGGGATGAGAGTGCATGTGTCTGTCTACGTGTGTGTGTGAGAGAGGGAGAGAGAGGGAGAGAGAGAGCAGGTGGGGGGCACTAATCAGGCTTAGCTGGGAGCAGGGGTCTTATCAGGCTCCGTCAGACCTTGGGGGGCGCCGGCATGTTCAGGACTGATAGGGAACTCAGCAACAAAATTAAATCTAGATTTCCCACAAAAACGGTGCAAATAATTGCCCCAGTTAGGGCAGAGAAACAATACTATCCTAGAGTTGATGTGCCCTCTCTCCTATGCCAAGACCTCACTGCATACTCATTACACTCAGGGCAGCCCCCAACCACCCACCCCCCCTCCCGAGCTCCACTCCATCCACCTGTTTGTTTTTCTCCATTTGGCAGAGTGGTCACAGGTAAAATGGCTTCCAGTGCGAGCGATGAATGGTCTGTTTGTTCCTGAGGGGCTCTGCTCTTCTTTTAGAATCCGAAGCGGCCTCTGTTCTATTTGCAGGCACGCAGCCGGCCCGCTCTATTGTGGCCGGGCTCTTACAGGACATTAAGAAGGTGGATGCACTCTTCAGAGACACTGAGAGCTCTTCAGAGGGGCTGGAGTGGCCGCCAGACGGCCGAATAACAGGAATGAATCACGCAGGGGGGCGGGCCAAATGGAAGGGTAAGTAAGCAGGAAATGAGTGTGTGAGAGGCATTAGGGAGAAGCACTCGCACCCGCAGAGAAGCATTCTTTGGTTTTAACGCTGAAAAAAAGAAAAGAGGCAACACTTCAGCATGAATAAGGACAGGAGGGGAAAGTGTCGGTTGTCATCCTGAAAGGCTGTGTTGATTGTGCTAATGGCCTTTATTTAATCTTTCCTGATGTTCCTGTCTGAAATGACACATTCAAATGATCATCGCAGTAGATTTGGAAACGAATTAGGTTTGAGTTCTTGTGTTCAACTGAGGATGAAAATACCAATAATAATCGAGTGGCCGGTAATAAGGGATAATAATGAAGGAGCTGGACTTTCTGGTGTCTTTGTCCAGTTTGTGCTGCATGTGTCTTCACACTCCCAAATTACTGAATATGCAAAACATTTAGAGGAGCAGCTTTCGGTGCATGTGTGTGTGTGTGTGTGCCAGTGTGATTGTTGTGATTGTGTGCGCTTTTCATCACGCTGAAGTCTTACTTGAGGAGTAATCCACTGGGGATCAGACTGCTGCAGCGCACACTGTTCATCTGTAAGGTGTCTTGGAAAGCTCCGCTGTTCTCTTCCGCTTCATCTCAGGATAATAAGGAAACTTTGAGCATGATGTGTGTGTGTGTGTGGTGCTGAGGCTGCCTAAAGTGCCTGTAAGTCGGGAGGAGTGGACAAACTGAGATAAGCTGACCGAGGCTGCCCAAACAACAGCAGGTGGCCGGAATCGGAGGCAGCAGGCCCTCTTGCCCTCGCTGGGGCTCGGGGGTTTGGATCCACGGGCCTCTGGCTAGGGGCACAGGGGGCAGAGGATTGTGCCTGTTGCAACCTAACCCCCTTCAACAGTGCTGCCAAGTCCTCAAATGGCTTCCAACGACAAACCAGCTCCATTGGACTGTAATGGATTCCTTTGCACTGAGGGCAATTCACCTTTTTCTGTCATTTTAATGCCATTGTATCACAGTTTATCAAATCAAGTGGAAACGGCCCCCTCCTCCACTCAGGGAAAAAGCCTGCAAGTTTTGTTCTGTTCCTCTGCTCTGCTTTTGGAGGGACGGGAGAAACCAATCCAGGCCCCAGAAGTGGGTGATATTGGCCTGAGCCGCCTGTGGGGAATTATTCAGTCTTGCGAGACATGGGCGAGCTCCTCCACCCAGCTCATTTCTCCCCCTTTCTCTTCTGATTATGCGTCTCTTTCATCCTGCCAGCTTGTCAAGCCGCCACCCCAGAGATTGAAAAAGGAGCGGCAGATAAAGAGCAATCTCCTCTCGGGGGCCCGCCGCTGCCACGCAGATGGTGACACACAACCTGATACCCCCATGCTCAGGGAAATCAGCTTTGGAGGCCCATCAGCCGCGCTCAACACTGACTCCCAGTCAGATGAAGATGTTTGCGGGTTCCTGGAGGACAAGCCTCCCCCCCTGATGCACTGATGAGTGAAAATCAAGCCTCAGGGGCCAGACATTAGGAATCTGTGACTGGAAATCAGACCCGTTAAGGCCACAGCAGCACACACAGATTTGTATGTGATCAGCAGTGTCTGTAGAACTGCAGCAGGGCCAGTGCATTAGTGTTTAGAATGCCTTCGTGCAATCAGCTGGAGCCGCGGATACTCCTACATTAGTTGTCCCTCGCCTCTGATACTTAGTAGTTTATGTGCGATTCTGAGGATACCCTGCACTTTAATTGAGCTGTATGATCGGCCCCAACCTCCAGACTTCGATCTCTGCTATCAGTAGCTCTCCCAGACTGACAGGAGTTGAAGGAATCAAAGTAGAGAGAGAAAGGGTAAGTCAAGGGCAGTGTGCAGGTAATGCACACAGTATGGGGTGGCAAGTGAAACAGACCCACAACGCATTCACTTCTTACAAAACAATGCAGCATTGTAATGTATTTTGTCCAGGAGAAACACAAGGGGAGAAGCACTTTCAGCCTTTTGTTTACAGCAGTCAATTTAGCGCACAACATAAATCATCTATTTTGTTTTGTGCACACAAAAGAATGTGCTCTTTTCCATATTTTATGGACATAATTTTAATGTTTTCATGGACAAAACCATTACAATGTTACATGTATTTGATAGCGCAGAATCTGTTGCGTCTACATAATAAGGTCTGTCACACTTGTGGGGTGTACTACGAACCTCGATTAGTAGGTTAGCGAGGTATGTTGCGCTCAAAGCCTGGGTTAGCTGTCACACGAAAGTCGCTCTCTTTTAGTGTCGCTATATTACCATGATCTTATGCTGGCAACCAAACCTGGTCGGGAGGAGGTGCGGAGGTGAGGAAGTTAAATCTCAAATCGTGCTGCTGACTAATCAATTATCTTGGAAAAACAAAAGTTATATCACGTGTAAGATTCTGTCATATATGTTACAGGGGACACTCCGCCTATCCAAACTTTTTCAATCTCGCAGGTGCATTTAACACCTTTGCGCATGCAAATATTCCATAATATGAACGTTCATACCATAAAACATGTCATTACCACCGATTTGTTTGGTGTTGAAAGCTAGTCACTAAAAATGAACACCCTAGATTACGCTGTCGTCCTTTAATGCGGAAGTAATCGTTTTTATTATAGGCGGTCTTGTGCGTCTCCACGTTTCACGATTGGCCAACATAATCAGAACACTGAGAACGCGCACAAAATCTGAGCTGAAAGCCTAGTTTGACAAATATACACATAACTGCGTTTGTAGTATCACCTAACTTCTAGCCCCAGTTAAGGCTTTGTGAATCCTCCATATGTCTAGATAGCCTGGCTATGTTCAGCTTGCTGCGTAGTATACCCCACTGCTGCCCATGATACAAAGGGGAGACACAGCAAACACATCATTATTTGGCTATTTATATTGACCTATTTCCTATTTTTTGTCCTCTGAGTGAAATGTGTATTTTCACCTTGTAATGAAATATATACAAGTGTGTTCACCTTCAGTCATTTTTACACAGCAGGTTTATAGTTTCATCTAATTGTAGAATCGTATTGTCTGAGCTTACTGTCTGTTTTTCTTCCCTGTGAGATAACAAGTAGCTTCATTGTCACTTTTTTTCCCCTACATAACAATGCTCCCAAGCCTGCTCATAATGACACAGTCATTTGCACTGAATACTGTTGTTCTCCCAGGCCACTGACAGCAGGTAATAGACACAGCTGACAACAAAATGAATAACAGGTGTTGAAATTAGATCTTCCTAAACTAATTGATGTAGGGCTCTGTGATCCTATCCCCACATTGGCATGGCCTCCAATGCCTCCGCGTGAGGAGAGTAATATAACACCTCCCTGCACTAATCGCATCTGATTTGTTACCCCTCAGGTGGAACATGCATGATGCCTGTAACTCGGCCATAACTCATATAGACTTAATCCTCATCACCTCGCTGAGCTTTGCATAATCAGCAGAAATCAGGTGGCTTTAACCCCATACCCAGTGCTGGCCCGCCGGGCCGCGTGCTTCCCCCATTAATATGGGTGACGCCTTGCGGCTCGTAGGTGCACTGCTAATGCGCCGCTGTGACTGGAATTCTGATAATTAGCTCCAGCATGAGTGATCAAGGCCGTTGCCATCGATGCAAATCGTTGCAAGGTGACTTCATGGAGATTCTCTCGGTGTCCTCTCCAATACAGACGTCTGCCGTAACACGCCTGCTCCTCCGGTCAGGGGAGTGTAGTCGGAGACGGCTGATACTGATCAGCTCATTTCACGTATCACAGCCATCCCGGGAAACTTTCTTTCCACGGCAGCGAGCGAGCGGCGAGAGTGAAACGGCATCAATCAGATGTGCACACTGGTGATGTCAGGGCCAGATTATGCACAATGCTGCCAATAAAACTAGCCGTGCCAAAATTACAGTCTTAAGGCTCTTGATGGATTAAGGTCCTTTTCCTAAGCCCAACATTTGAATGCATTAGGAGTCATTCTGAAGGTGACATGGTGGGCCACGTTGGGGAGCCACGCTGCATAGCCCACTTAGCACATAGCCTCAGCACATAGCCTATAGCTAATGACGCATGACGACCACCTGTCAATTCATATTTTCCACCTGTGGTGTGACAAAAACATTATGCCCCACAGTTGGAAGCAGGGCGAATTAACCTGAATGGCAAAACCACTGAGGCTTGAAAAGCCTTAAAGTGCAGTGGAGGAATACAGAACATCTCTTCAGGCCGTGGAGCAAAGTGGTGCAGGAAGAACAACAAGGATGTTGATTCCAGTCAAAGTGAGCTCTTCACCACTGCTCACAACATAATGAGCTTGAAGGAGCTAAAGGTGGTGTCTAGTGGTGTGAGTGTGAGTGTGTGTGAGAGAGAGAGAGAGGGTGAGACGGAGAGAGTGTGTGTGTGTGTGTGTGTGAGTGAGAGAGAGAGAGGGTGAGACGGAGAGAGTGTGTGTGTGTGAGTGAGAAAGAAAGAGAGAGAATATGTGTATGTGTGTGTGTGTGCACGCTTCGGTTGTGAAGTCTGTTCATTGCTCTCAGTCTGGACTTAAAGAGCAGAAGGAGACTGAAGAGAAAATGCAGCATGAGGGTCAAATGAAAGAGGGAGCAGGTGGAAATGCTTTTCATTCAGTGAAGAGTGCTCCTTCCTCTCCCTCCTCTTCTCTCTGCCCTCCACCTATTCTGCACCTCTCATCTTCCTTCCTCCTCTGTCCTGTCCCTTCTCTAACTCTCTCTCTCTCTCTCTCTCTCTCTGTCTGTCCCTCAGTCTTGCCACATCTCTGGAGTACGTATCTAAAGCCCTGCATCCAACCCCACATGAGAGTCCTACAGTATTCCTGGACAAACTGTTCATCTTGAGTTTTGAATAAGAAAAAACATTGAGTGTGCTTATGCCCTGTTGTACCTCCTCAAGTAGAAATGACATTCATTTGATTAGAAACTCAGTTCTGCTCTCCGGACCTCCTCCCACCCTATAAATCATCATCAGCAAAAATAAATTACAACCCAGACCTTGCTAGCGCAGCCTTTCTTTTCATAAATACCTCTATGAAAATGCATTTATTCAGGTGGAATATTGCTTTGGAGTAAATCCCTGTCTTTTTATTTTCATTTTCATAGACTACAAGTCTGTTTCAAGAGATGAAGAAGCATATCCATATGCGCTCTTGATCCAGTGTTGATTTCAATGGATTCAGCCCAGCCTAGTAGATCTACGCCTTTTTTAAATCCCCCCAGTGACTAAAAGGGAGCACAGTAAGGGATGTTTGTCTTCTATTGGCATCGCTGTAAACAGCCACACACATCTCAGAGGCCTGCAGTGGATCTGTGCTGTGAGCTGGGGACGGAGCTGCGGAACACAAGCTGTCATCTCCAGACCCCCAGGAGACGGCAGGCAGAGCCGGGGCACTGACTTGCTGTGTCGACTTTGTGACAGTGGAGTGACCAGGGAGAGGAGTCGCTCTGACACCGCAAGACGGATTAGAATTTCATATCTGCTTTGAAAACAGGAGGCTCCACTAACAGAGACAGAGAGGGCTCTTGAGCGACTCCCCTCTGGGACCGGCCGGCTCTCTCCCTGGTCAGATCACACATGGACAAGCACACAGCAACACAAGCTCAACTCTTCACTGGTTGCCGTCTCATTTCACTTGCAAGAGGGACAATGAACAAGATGCTCATACACTCCATTTAAATGTCACCTCACTGTCTTCAGATCACATGCAGTCTCCTCTCTCTGTCCTCAGTGGACATTGATAGCTCCTAAATACAGTAGTGTTTTTTGACACTTCGCAGAGACTCTTCAGTGTCTCCAGTTTCATTGTGGTGTATAGAGAAGGCTGCTGGTGTCTCTGCAGTGTGTGTGTGTGCATTTTGTCAGGTTGTTGAGCATTTGTCCCGCACACTGGAGGTGTGATGGCCTGTCTCACACACAGAGGGGTGTGTCTCGGGGGTGCATCTGATAGACTGACACCTAGCTCACATTGTGTGCCAGTCATCACTGGGCCTCTCAGGCTGGCTGCTGGGACTCAGCGGGAGGCCATGGCGCCGGGCGACTCCATCGCAGCGTAGCGTGTCCGAGGCTGCTGCTCGCCCGGTTGACAGAAATGGCAGGTGCTCTTGCCCAAATCAACACGTCCCTGGCGGTGTGAACATCATGTGACAACTCTTTCTATTGTGCCGCCCCTGCGGTGTGTGGAGGGGTTCAAGGAGAGTGGCTGGAACGACCCTGGACCTGAGCCGGCTGCTCGCCTGCTGGAGACGCCCTTCATCATGCCTCCCTCAGGTCAAAGCCACTCGTCTGAACATCAGCATCAAGTTAACAAGGAGCACCATATGAGTTAATAAACCATAATGGGACTCAAATGTTTAGATTGAAATTGTGCTGAATTCATTTAAAGCAGAAAGGAATGAGTCATACCAAATTAACTTTTGTGCCCTGTGATGTCTAAAACACAAAAATCAGTCTTCTGTAAAAACTTATATTTAAATATAACTATATACTACATACCCAATTGCTGTCAGATTGTACTTGATGATACATGACAATTATGGAATTCCATTTGCACAGCTACTTTACTTAAAGTTTTTACTTTACTATTTTACGTAATATACTATCAGTTGTAAGCACACAAGTACCTGGGCAGTGACAGTGCAAGGTTGCCCATGCAGTCCCTTAATCACACTACTTTACAATGTTCTTAATAATGCTGTATCATCTAACAAGGTCAGTGCACAGTACATGAGCACTTACAGAGTGCGATCAAGTAAATTACAATTAATTAGTCAGTAATTAGGATATCTAATAAACACATTAATTCATTTTAGACAATTAGTCAGCTAGATCACTTCCAGCTAACACAGTGTCAAGCCCAGAAATGGTCATACAGTGTAAGTATCAAATGGGTCAATTCTTTTTTTGGCTTCTTCTGTCTACTGTTCAATTAACATGTAAGCCTCCATAGATAAATAGCAGTACCAATGACCTGTTATTCTGATTTGTGCACCAGTACCACACAAGACACCAGTGAAGGCTATTTGTCTGATTTCCACACACCTAATAAATCATACATGATCTGAGGGCACAAATTAGCTGAACATTTGTGCATTAGCATATTATTATTGTAGCTATCGGCATGCCACCAACACCACTGGGCTTTCCCCCCACTCACCCCACTCCTGTTCCAGCTGTCTCCAAACAACTTCAGGCGTGCCGAGGCTTGTGCAGTCGCCGCAAAAACAAAGCACTTCAAAAAAGCCAGGTCATTCATTAGGAGCAGAGTACTGTAATGGCGTCTCATTCTGTGTCAGTCTGGAGTAATTAATCAAAAGCTGTCAACGCACAGAAAATTATTCCATTTTAGTTTTCTGCATTACATATACATTTGGTACACTGTGCGTGTGTCTGTGTGTGTGTGCATTGTGTTTGCAGACAGCCTGTGTCACCTGGGCCATCTGGAGTGAGGTGAGTATGTGAGCATGTTGCTGCCCAGCAGGGCTCTCTCAGGCTGCCTCTGCCGTGAGGACGCACACTTGTCAGTGCAGGATGTGCAGTCATGTTCAGCTGTAGCACCAGAACCACCCTCACATCCTCAAACACATGTGCTATGCTTCCATATGCAATACCTGCAGGCAGTTGTCTGCACACAACGCATACCCAAACACACACACCATACTTTACATGCAACACACAAACCTTTAACCCACATATTGTCTCCTCACAACTTCTCCTAATGCAAAATATGACACATCCTTTAAACTGTAATGTAATGCTAATCGGATTGGATCATAAACAGCTCAGCACCAAGGAATTTGTGGTATTTTGTTGTTGGTTGTTGTTACCAAAATAATGTGTTGGTATTTGTTGGTGCCCTCATCAAGCGCTTGCAGTTTATCTGGTTATGTTGCTGATTGAATCATAAATGGCCACAGCAACAAAGAGGAACGACTGAAGAGTTTGCTGGTACTTGTTGGTATTTGTTGGTGCACTCATCAAGGGTTTGCAGTTTATCTGGTTATGTTGCTGATCTAATCATAAATGGCCACAGCCACAAAGAGGGATGACTGAAGAATGTGTTGGGTTTTGTTGATAGAGAACCCATCATGAGGAGTGTGGAGGGGGCGAGTCTGGGATGTCAGGCCCGACTGTTGAGCCTTCTTGAAGTGTTGCTTTTAACACCATCCAACCCCTCAGACTGGGAGACAAGCTCTTGCAGATGGGTGTGGACGCTCACCTGGTAACTTGGATTACAGATTACCTGACCGAGCGACCACAGTTCGTCAGACTGAAGAACTGTCTCTGTGACACTGTGATCAGCAGCACCGGAGCGCGACAGGAAACTGTGCTCTCTCCAGTCCTGTTCACCCTGTACACATCTGCAATTGTGGGGTGTATCAGGGACAAGCAAGAGGAGGAGTACAGGAGCCTGGTGGATGACTTTGTGCATTGGTGCAAACTCAATCACCTTTAACTCAACACTTCAAAGACCAAGGAGATGGTGGTGGATTTCCGCAGGTCTAAGCCCGCTCTGCTACCAGTCTCCATTGATGGGGTCAATGTGGAGGTGGTAAGCACCTACAAGTATCTGGGTCTCCACCTGGACAATAAACTGGACTGGTCAGCCAACACTGACGCACTCTACAAGAAAGGACAGAGCAGGCTGTACTTCCTGAGGAGGCTGCGGTCCTTCAATGTGTGCAGCAAGCTCCTCAGGATGTTCTACCAGTCTGTTGTGGCCAGCGTCCTCTTCTATGCAGTGGTATGCTGGGGAGGAAGCACAAAGAAGAAGGATGCTGGGCGACTTGACAGGCTGGTAAGGAAGGCTGGCTCTGTAGTGGGAGCTGAACTGGAGTGTATCACTTCAATATCTGACAAAAGGACCCTAAACAAACTGATCAACATCTTGGACAATGAATGTCATCCACTCTACAGCACTATTAAAAAGCAAAAGAGCTTGATCAGCTGGAGACTTTGCTCACTGCCATGCACAACTGAAAGGCTGAGGAAGTCATTTGTCCCCAGGGCCATTGAACTGTTCAATGCCTCACTAAAGGGAAGAGGAGAGATAGACTTCTCTGTTTAGTCTGTCTCCCTCTCCACCCTCTCCATGTTTGAGTACTGACTGCCCACTACTGCTTTACTAATGTTTCACTACTGTTTTACTAATGTCGACAGCCTAATGTTTTCACTACTGTTTTACTGCTACACTGTTTTTCATGCTATATTAGCACACATGATCAATGGCTGCGGTCAGGCTTCTGCTACAATTCTGAATGGCTATAACCCTATTACCTCAACCTGTTCTTGCACTGACATAGTTTTTTATATTACCTTGTCTACATTATACTTTACTCTCCTATTTGTCCATATTATTTATGCTGGTCTCTAGACCTTATTCTTGCACTGTTGCACTGTTGGACTAATGTCGGACTACCTTTTGCACCTTCACCATGACACTCACTCTCTTGAACACCTTATGCACACATAACTAAAGGACTATGGTTGGACTACTGTTTGCACCTTCACCATGACACTCACTCCCTTGAGCACCGCCCTGTCACTACAAGCGTCTTATGCTTGATCACCCTCAAGCACATTGGACTTTTTACATTTAATTTATATAGTATATTTAGTATTTAGTTTTGTTAGTTTTCTTATCTTCTACTGTCTTTATTGTACAGTGGAGTTTAGTTATATGTTTATACTTATATTTACCATTTCTGCTGTAAGTGCATGTTGTGTGTGATGTCTGTATGCTACTGAGACCCTTGAATTTCCCCTTGGGGATCAATAAAGTATCTATCTATCTATCTATCTATCTATCTATCTATCTGTTGTGGGCTTCAATGGAACATCGATAAAGGAAGGTGCCTGCTTGATAACCCCAGTGGAATGCTCACAAAGCCTGCTCTGTTGGTGATGGAGGTTTTTGCCCCCATAGGTTGCTGTGTTGGTATTGTTTTGATGGTAAATAGGCTGCCTTGTTGATTGGCCGCTGTGGGAAATCCCCTTCCTATAGCACAAGGAATTGAACACCTCTCCTGTGTACATCTGAAATGAACTCTCCCAACGCTTCCTCAAAAGCAAACTCATTTATACACAAATCTGACAAATGTATACCCTTTAGTAGTTTCAGTTTGTGCAAAAAAAAAAAATATATGTATTGTGTTCCTCTAATTGGTCTATATTGAAAAAATACAATACTATGGCGCCTCTATAGTGTACTGCTACTGCGATCAATGGCAATCAAGAGCAACTGCATCTCTGTCTGCCACCGGTAATGCAAACTTGGGCTCCCCCGCGGCTTGTTTCATTTCACATTTCTGTTGTGGGGACTCTCAGAAATCCCCTCTGCAGCGCGCCGAGCCGAGCCGAGGGTTCTGCATGAATGTGCACTTTTGGACATTAAAGGATGAGTGGGAAATTCAGCTGCTCCAGTGATTAATGTCACCGTGCCGACACACACCAGGCGCTGCATGTTTAAAGCATGTTTTCACTGTTTATGGAGACCATCACATCCAGCGCATAATCAGGCCTATCACTCATCCTGAAAACCACACAGAGACAAGCACAATGGCTCCACCACCGGATGAACTGCGGGACAATGCACTCATGACTGCTCATAGCCCAAATGGAAAATAATGAACTGCTGGAGGGAATGGCTCTGGCACAGCAGCGTTGGAACAATAACAGATGTCCTAAAACCAAATGTAAAACAATACAGTTATCTGCAGCACAGCTCTATGGACATATCTCAAGTTGCATAGGAACATAGGAAGGTCACAGGTAAGAAACGCACACCAGACAAAACAAAGCTGCTGATTCTACTCTTTGAAGTTGTCGCTCACCACATGCAACCGGACTGAACACCGACACCGTCAATTCATAGAGGGTTTGTATGAGTGTGGGCGCTGCCTTGATTGGCTGTATAAACACATCAGGGGTCAGCCTCCATGTGTTGATGTGCTCTTATGAGATAGACATCAGCAGGCCAGTCTGAACAGATAAGCTATCAGCTCCGTCCTGCTCTTCCTCTTAGGCAGGGGCTATCTTTATTACAGTCCACTGCCACCTCATTCTTCTCCATCGCAGGCCTGGAACCTGACATTGATAGACTCTATCAGCCACTTAATGGATAATGAGATTGTTGTTGCCCCTCACCGGTGCTGCTGAGCAGTGAGCCGGAGCGGGGGCTTCTGAAAGGCAGGTCCCCCGTCTGACGGAGGCCACAGACAAACAGCCCGGAGGCGTCCTCTAAAGTTAGTTTATAGGCCACAGGAGACATGAGCCTGCTCTGGGAAACGTATGTATGTACGGAGTATGAAGCGTGAGGTATGGAGTTTGGATTCTACATTGTTGTACAACAATGAAGAGAAACCTGGACATGCACATACCGGCAGATGAATGATTTAAATAGATAGAAAATAGATGCAGCTTTTAGTAGATTGGATTGTTGAATCATTGTGTGGGAGGGTCTGCAGAAAAGACTGGACAGATAGATAGCACCCTCTCATGCCGGCTCTGCTCTACTCTGTGAGTCCCTATAGAGGAGCTCTATGTGGGCGGATGCCACCAATGGCACAGGCTGTGTGTCTCAGGTATTAAGTGCATCTGCATGTGAATGCTGATTGTTCAGGGCACTCTTGTAGCCCAGCTCCCTCTTACCACTGAAGTAGAACACTGAATAAGCTGAGCTATGGAGCTTGTGTGTGTGAGAGAGAGAGAGAGAGAGAAGGAGGGAGGGAGGGAGGGGGGGGGCTTCATTATAAAAATGCTAATCTGGTCAATTCCCCAGCTTGTGCAGGCTTTGTCAACAAGGTGAGGCTTCCCTGCCGCGTGTGTTTCTTCTCTGTGTCCTGTCAGCCATTTCTTTTCTCCTCATTGTGTTCATCTCATTTAACACCATGTTCTCCGTGTCTTTACGCCGCCATCACACGCCCTGACGGAGGACGAGCGCCGGCCCCTGGGACATCATCTCAGGTCGGCTGACAACTCACTGGTCCAGGGATGGTGGAGCAGTGTGTGGGTGGATGATAGCTTGGTGTGTGTGTGTGTGTGTGTGTGTGTGTGTGTCATAGGTCTTGTTGTATTGGTGTCACAGAGGGGATGCCAAGCCTTTGGGATTTCCAGTAATCTGTGAAAGGGTGGACCACACCGAAATTTTATTTGCCTGGTGTTCAGTGTTTTGACTTTCATGAAGAGATTTATGGCTGAGGTGAGTTTTATGTTTCTGTGAGACTTTCAGCCATAACCTCTCTGCCGTAGGACCTGTTGGGGTCACCTGACTCACTGGTCTGATTAAAGTTTTATGTCTTCAGCCTGATCCTGAATCAGCAGTAATGGAGAAGTGCTCTCCAAAGAGACACCTTCATGACCATCCTTGTCTTACCAATAGATTTTTTTTCCGACCATAAACACACACACAAATTGAGCTTAAAAAAGCAAGCCTATGCGTTCCTTATTTTTCCCTTGCCTGTCTATTTCTCCTTATTCACACAGAGTCAGATATATTCCTCCCAAACTCTCACGACTGGTCTAACCTCGTCAGCCAGTTCTGCCATAATCAATCATGAAAAAATCAAGTTGTTTCTCATGGATTCTTTATGGCGTTCATCTATCTTGGAAGTGAACAGCACACCAGGCACCAGTGGAGAAGGGCTTCCCTCGGGGCCGTGGGAGCTCTACAGCTTTATTACTCACTTCTGACACACACACAAACCCACTCAGCTCAGCTCACTTCTCAATGGGATTCATCCGCCAATTGTGTGTGAGCTTTCTTCTCTGCGTCTAGGCATGTTCAGACGAACATTTGGGCAGTTAGCTGGGCCGTGACAGCATGGAGCTGTTGTCTGATTGCTGGAGCTGGAGATTTTGCTTTTAAATAGGCTTCGGTGTGGAAGCGCGTCGCTGTGGGAGATCAGAGGGAGTCATCTGCTTCACACTCAGCAAGAAGCAGACGGCAAACATGTGGCGCGCAGTGTTGCTGCCCGGTGCCTTTTTTTATCTTGTCTCAGGGTTTCAGGGACAATGTGTGAGAAGAGGCAGAATGAGAGAGAGAGTGAGAGAGAGAGAGAGAGAGAGAGAGGGGGGGGGGGGGGGAGGGAGGGAGGAGAGGGGAAAAAAGGACGACAGAGTGGGACGGATAAAAATGGACCACAATCAAACAACATTTGCATAATGTGGCTTTTGTCCCCGTTTCAGCCTCCTTAACTCGCATCTCATTTGGCTGGCTGACTGTCGCGGTGCGATAAAGGGGGGTCCGCCGAGTCCCAGGCTGCCGGCCGGGTCCCTGGGGAGCGCTCGCCGCGGGGGAGATTAATGCCGGCCCCCCTCGTCCTCTGAGCTGGGAGTGGGGCTCCAGACGATGGGGAGATAGGTGACTTTCACCAGCAGCCCCCCCCCCCCCCCCCCCCCTCCCCCTCCACCTGCCCCAGATCAACCCACCCCCTCCAGCCCATGATCAAACACGCCAGGGGGAGATGACAAGGTCAGGGGCAGGTGCCCTGAGCCCGGTCCGTGTTTACATGCAGAAAGCCCGGCGCTGACCTCCAGATAGCAGGCGGCTGACTCTGGACCAGGTCCGAGGCGCTGGACACGCGCCAAGTCGGAGCCAGATCCTTTTCTGGAATCAGCTGCTCCGTGCGCCTCCACACCTGCTCCTGGGGTAGAGGTGGGGCCCCACGGCTTAGCACTCACTTTCCACAGCCATCTCCACCATCCACAAGCAACACTACTGCTTTAATTATAAATCTCATTCCAAATACATATATTCCATATTTCTATATTCCATGTTGTATTTTGTCTTCTTCTTGAGGGAAAACTGCGCAGCCCGATCTCTTTGATTGGCTGCTGAAGGGGACGGGAGGCACGCTGCCTGTTTCCCAGAGTGCCGCAGGTTTATCTCCCCTCAGCTCTTCTTATCTTTATTTCGAGGGACGCCGCGCGACGAAGAGGAGCTCACTCCCCCAATCTATTCACCAGCATGAAATATTGGAGGAAATATTGTCCACATCAGTGTTCACTTTTTTGTTCTGTCACTCAGGAGAGGGAGGAGGGCTGGAGAGGGGTTGGCACAGGCAGAGAGAGCCAAGCTGGCAAGCAGGTGGGGGGTAAAGTGTGTCTGTGTGTACTGTTAAGTGTGTGTGCATAAATGTGTGTGTATGTGTGTGTGACTGTGCGCTTGCACTTGCATGTGTATTTGCGTGTGTGTTTGCTGGAGAGATTTTTGGACAGAATCAGTGTACCTGTGCGAGTGAGTGTGTGCAGGCTGGCTGAGCGCGCCTCCCCTGGCCCACTCTGGAGACAAATAAAGGGCTATGAAGAACAAAATGGATAATAATGTTATCACTGAGCACAAGAAAATAGCACTCTCCCGCGCACTCTCTCTCTCTCCATCACTCCCTCATTCCTCTTTCTACCTCTCTCTCCCTCCCCCCCCTCTCTCTCTCTCTTTCGCTCCTCTCTCTTCTCTTGGCCTCCCTGCTGTGCACACCTGAGAGATATGTATTTTTTGATGGGATGTGACACTCCCTTTGTTTGAGGGTCTGCAGAAGGAAATGATATCTCATCTCTCTCCCTTTCCCCCCTCCTGAGACACTGCTTTTGGACAGGTCATATGTTACACGCGCACAATGGCCTTGTCAAGAGCCTATATAAATGCAATTTCCCTGATTCAGGCAATTACCTCAGAGTGGACGGGGATGGTTGTTCCCAGTCAGTGTGAAGACATCAGGAGATGAGCAGATGGCAGCAGGCCTTCATGACAGGGGGCTCGTTGCTTGTTCGCTCGCTCACGCGCTCCCCGCTACCTCGGAGGGACCGTTTGGAGCTCTGTCCACTCTACACACCAGCAGGACGAGCAGTTTACCAGCAATCATTGACAGCACCCCTGAACAGTCTCCAGCACAGAGCAGTGCTTATGAGGTCACTTCCGTAATTCATGCTGTACTCATCCTGGGTCCTGCAGCTCACCTTTTCATTTGGTGTGCATGCAGGAGGCATTAGCGTTCAGTTTCAGCGCCAGTCATCAGAAAAGGGAAAAATGCCAGGAGAGGGAACTTTCCTCCCCTGTGACAGCACTCCTGTGCGTGTGTGTGTGTGTGTGTGTGTGTGTGTGTGTGTGTGTGGTGTTTTTGGTGCGTGCGTGCGTGCGTGCGTGCGCTGCTGAGAGAGGGACTCAGCAGTATTCGCTGGTGGTGCGACAGCAGGCAGAGGGACAATACCCTGCAGTCTCTCCGCCGAGGCCTTCTGGTGCTCGCTGGAGGAGCCGGGATGGCGGTGGGGGGGCGCATGGGGGACTGGGGCAACACGTGAGCTCATACATCAGCTGTCTGGTACAGGAAGCATCCAAAGCCACTGTAACTTCAGCCATCCCATTAGTGCTTTGGGAGAATAGAAGAATGTTATTGCCTGCTTCAATTCTTCAATCACACATCAGTCATGTCCAAATTTACCATGTCACCGACATCTACATCTCAGCCTGTTTAAGGAATCTATACATCAATGTTATGTCCTTAAAGGAGAATTCCGGTGTGATATTGACCTAAAGTGTATTGAAACATGATACCGAGTGTGAACGTATGTCTCATAGCCCATCTCGACTTGTCCCCTGCACTCCAAAATCTGGCGCTAGTTAGCCGATGCTACCAACAGCTTTTTCAATAGTGGTGCTTCGGCATCGGGCTAGCCATGCAAATAAATCACTGTTTTACACCCATTTACGAGGCTCAATGTATCTCCACACTTCATTGGTAGACTTCCGAGGGCCCTGACATTTAAAACGAGACATTGAGAACTTTGAAAAAGCACTGGTAGTTTACTTACAAGACGATTTATACAGACAGTATCTTCACGAAGTTTAGCGTTTGCAGCCATCTTGAATTTAGTCACGATAAGTCGAGCAACGAGTAAGAATGAACAGGTATGATAAGGGATCAGATTCCAAAAATAATTCAGTGGAAATGCATGGATTCCAGTTTCTTCCAGTAGCACAACTGGAATCCATGCATTTCCACTGCTTCCACTGCTTTTTCAAAGTTCTCAATGTCTCGTTTTAAATGTCAGGGCCCTCGGAAGTCTACCAATGAAGTGTGGAGATACATTGAGCCTCGTAAATGGGTGTAAAACAGTGATTTATTTGCATGGCTAGCACGATGCCGAAGCACCACTATTGAAAAAGCTGTTGGTAGCATCAGCTAACTAGCACCAGATTTTGGAGTGCAGGGGACAAGCCGAGATGGGCTATGAGACATACGTTCACACTCGGTATCATGTTTCAATACACTTTAGGTCAATATCACACCGGAATTCTCCTTTAACGTAAATCTCCCTGGTTTGCAGGTTTTTTGCAGGTCAGTAAAAGTGGGGCATCATTTTAGTTTGTGAATAGAATTATGGCATGTTTTTTTTTTTTTTACTTCATTATTACTCTTTCCTCATGTGTGCTTATTAAGGGCTCTGTTCTCTGTAGCACAGCAGCAATGTGCCTCCACTGACTCCCACTAGGAGCAGCACTGAGAGGACACGTGGACTCTAAACACTTGACTCACCTTTTCCCAGGTTACGAGACCCTCTGTGTGCCCGTGGCAGCCTTTCATTACCTCCTGTCATTTGCCTTTCACGACTGCTTTGCCTTGCATGACTGCATTCCTGACTATCATCAGAGATTGACCATGGAACAACAGCCAGCAGTAAAGGCTGTATAAACAATTACCAACTTATCACATAGTTCAGAAGCAGTCAAGCAAGGTTATAGTGATGGGATATTGACTATTAAGTTCCAAGGGCCTTATTTCGGGAGTTATTTTCCAAGCTGACAAACAGTAGCATAGATACTGTTCTTTTACTGTCTGGACTGTTGTTAATCACAGTCTCACAGTCTGGATTGTAGCTACTTCACTTGACTTTCTAAAATATCCTAATAATGAGATTTGGGAGGGTGGTGCTTTGTAAAAGCTTCTGGTGGAGCTCCTCTAGCTGCTTTTTGTCTGTGTCCCAACACTGACATTACTGTGGTGAGAGGTTGTTAGGGGGATTATAAGATTGAGAGCTAATACTCTGGATAGAATCTACTGAAGATTACATTAAGATTATATCAAACTGTCTCCCATTAGGATGGCTAATGCTGGGTTTGTTTAGTCAAATGGGGAATGTTTGGGAAAGCTTGACATTGTTCTTGCTCTGGTCCTGCTCATTGCATTGCATCAATCAAATCAAAGGCAGCTTTCATATTCAGTTCAGCCAGTGAAGTCAACAGTGCCTTAGTATTTGGGACACGTTTAATTATGTATACTGGTACATAGGTGCTATAAGAGGCAGGGAATCCATTTGAGTAAGGTGATGTGTGCTGGTTGAACTTTCGTGATCCTTGCTCCACGCAAGCTGCTAACCGGAGCTCTCTGCACTGCTGTGAAACTGCACACTATTTTTCTCATATAAATATATTTATTTCAGAAAGATTGGCCTATTTTATTTTATAGGCTTTTTTTATTTAAGATATTTTTTTTATTTAAATGTGCACCTTACGGAGCTTTGATTTAAAAAAAGGCACTCCAGTTTTATGTTTACATTTTATTATGACCCCCGCGCAGCGAAGCGGCGGTCATATAGGTTTAGTCAGATTTTTTTCTTTTTTTTTCTTTTTCGCATGTTCAAATTTCCGTCAAGGATTCCCGGGACACTGAAAGACCGGGGTAGACGAAACTTGGTGGGCATGTAACCCCACATGGATAGCATGGAACCATCGTTTTTTTTCGTTTTGATCTGTAGCCCCCCCGCTGGACTGCACCCCCCGAAAGGAGGGTAGGGCAGACACAGTTTTCTGTGAATATCTCGAGAACCGTAAGGTTTAGGAGGACCATTTTTTTTTTGTATGTTGATCTCAAGGGGCCATGTCAACCCATTCCATAACCACTCATTTCATGTATAGCGCCACCTAGTTAAACACAAAAAAGTAAAAATGAGGTGTTGTAATCGCAGGTATCTGTGACCTAACATAGTCAAAACTGCACGAAATTGGAAGTGTAGGATCATTATGACACCCTCTGAATGCACGCCAAGTTTCGTGGAATTCCGTTCATGGGGGGCCACACAATAAATTAATTTATGTTACTATACACCAACTGGCCTGTAGGTGGCCGGAGACAGTTTTCTGTGAATATCTCGAGAACCGTAGGGCCTAGGAGGTCCACCTTTTTTTTGTATGTTGGTCTTAAGGGGGCATGTCAACCCATCCCATTACCACTTATTTCATGTATAGCGCCACCTAGTTAAAAATTAAAAAGCAAAAAATTAGGTGTTTTCATCACAATATCTCTGGCTGACATGGTCAAAACTGCACGAAATTGAAAGTGTATTTTGTTTTGATCTGTAGCCCCCCCGCTGTACTGGACCCCCCGAAAGGAGGGTAGGGCAGACACAGTTTTCTGTGAATATCTTCGTAGGGCCTAGGATGACCAATTTTTTCCGTATGTTTGCCTCCAGGGGTCATGTTAACCCATTCCATGTGCACACATGTGCATAAACAGATACACACGCACACACATACATTCACAGTAATCATACGTATGACACATACTCACACAGTAGACATATGTACGCATGCATGCACATGCACAAACACACATACGCAGGCAAACACACAAGCACGCACACACACACACACACACACACACACACACACCCACACACATAAACATAAACATGTACACCACGCACACATGCACACAATTCAAGAATTTCTCAGAATTATGAACAGGCAAGATGGGGGTGGGGTTGTATAAAATGAATTTTACATGTGAAATCTATGAACTAATCATGTTTTGGTACTTGTTGTCTAGCAGATACCAGTGAGAATTGAGTGTGGATAATGCAATTTAGTGAGACAGTTAGAATCATATAGGCCTTTCAGCGTAATTTATTTTTGTGGAAAAAATGTGCTGGAATGGGCAGCGGTCATATTTTGTACCGCTCTGCGGTACATCTAGTTGTTATTTGAGTAGTGAGTTTTCAATAAAACTACTCATATTTGACTGAACATTTCATTTTACAGCTCTAACTTTGCGGATAAAATATCAGGATATATATCGTATATCGATATTCAACCTAAATATATCAAGATATGACTTTTGGTCCATATCGCCCAGCCCTAACCTCAGTAAATATTTCACTTTTCTTGACAAATACGTAGACATGGTGAAGTTTGCTAAATTCAACAATTTGTCAGCCTGTTTTGAAACTTGTTCCGAAAGAAGAAAATATAGGCTATTGGATTGCCAGGACTGTACTTGAATGTTTCCACCCAATGAATACAATGTCACTTGATATCAAACCAGGGTGGACCCATTAGAAAGATACTGATGATCTCACTGGGTCAAAGCATAGTCCTTTATCACTGAAAATAAATGTATTGCAAAGCACTTGCAATTGTACTGGTCTACATCTACATGTGTGGGTTTACAGTATAGCCATGTTTGTGTCTGTTTTATTCATTCTTTTTCGGATGTACCAGAAGTGAAAGATAACAGGCTGCACTACTATAAAACAGTCTTTCTATAGCATCACACTCTCTTCACAAATCAAAATCTGTGTTCCTAAAATGCCAAGAGGCACTGTGTGATTCTTCATTTTAGAAGGAATTAGGAAACAGTAAAACACCCAACACTTTTCCACATGTACAGTACCATAAAGTGGAGGACTTGACAACCATTAGTCACAAAAAGACAGATGGTGCTCTTGCTGGCTGCGCTGTTAAGGGTCCCAAAGATAATTATGCAGAAGAGAGTCATAAACAAACACAGGGAACTTGGCTTATGTTCTGAGGATCAACATCTATTTATTTTTGAATCTCCACCAAGGTTAACATTTGTGTAGGTTATACGATTTTGGAACAAAATAAGAAATGGCATGAGGGTTTGCAAATCATTCAAAGTCGTCTTGATGGGACTAATAGAAAAAAGACCAAAAAACACCAAAACAAACAAAAAGTTCTAGATGTTACTGTGGATAGCTCAAAGTTGATTATTTCAGCCTATTTAGAGTCATGAGACACTGAGGACTGGGTGCTACTGGTGGGGTCGTAAATTCAACTCAATAGGCTAATACAGACACCAGCATAGTTAACTTGCAAGACATATGACTTCAGATGAGGAATACTACTGGACCACAGAAGCTAATCATGCAGAAAAATATTGTGGAAACTTTGGCATGTCCAAACTTACACTCTTAAAATGAACGTGTTGTCCCTATCTGTTCTCCCTATCTGTTTAAAAAATGTGTTTTCAACGCAAGTTGTGTTATTTTAACACATATTGTGTAACAAATTAAAAAATAACATCAAACATAAACTGTGTTGTTCATACGTTTTAAGACCGTAACCAGAACGGTTACTGTTTTGTTGTTTGTAGGAAAGTGGAAAACTTTTGAGGATATTGATCGTAAAATGAATCTCATTTCAATCACATCAATAGACATAGGTTACAGAAAGTACAAGTATCTAGGCTACCCTCATAGGAGAACGCAAAGATTATAAAATTCAAACGTTTGAGTCAAAAACAAGCTGCTGCACATATATCTGTCACCTCAAACAAAAAGTCGACGTGAGAGGTGATGGGAGATGAGCTCTATCATAAAAGAAATGAGTGTAAATTGCCTGAAACGAGAAACTGTTACAGATGCCACTGAATGACTGTGTAGCAATAAATTCCATTCTTATCTCTGAAGAACATGGCGGCTTACTCCCGACACAGGAAAATGAGACGGGAGACGAGTAACAGCATCAATAAATCATTCTAGCCCAATGTTGTTCCCCGGAGATTTCTCAAGGATTAAATTAAGCACTTCCATTTCCATCTACCACCTGATCGCGACGCATATAAATCCCAACTACTGATCAACAGCCTCTCCAGACACACGAGACCTTGAGGCAAGAGGCAGTAGGAATCTGAGGGGGGAGACAACGGGTTATCCTGCGTTTGACGGGAAGGGGGAAGGAGGAGGGAGACTAGATTGTGGAACGCGTTCATGCTTAAAAGTGTCCGCCTTTTGGTGGTGGAGGGGATTTCATTTTTGCTGCCACAACGACTTCATGTGCATTCTGTTGCGCGCTGGAGTCAAGGAGGAAGGAACTCTCGCTGCAGGAAGCTGTTCTCCTCTCTGAACTAAAAACGCTCCGCTGAGCGGGAGCTATCCAGTGCTGAAGTTGCATTTCTTCCCCCGTGCGAAACGCGTTGTTGCAGAACCACACCGATAGCGAGCGGTTTGTTTTTTGCACCGCGCAGGTGTCCGAATTTCGCCCTCCACTCCGCCTTTTCAGCCTCTTCTGCCTTGAGACTCCTGTGGACCCCACGTTGAATGAAGACAGGACTCCGTGTTGGACGTTTGTTTCTGTGCAGCTCTCTAAAGATGCCAAGGTCTTTCCTGGTGAAAAAGGTGAAGCTTGATGATTTTTCATCCACGGACCTCGAGAGCTCTTACGGCAGGTCCAGAACTGATCTAAGCCTTCGGATTCACGAAAAAGGTAAATGACTGTGCCTCGTAAACTGTTGGAACGCACCTTTCTGCCACGCTTGCACATGTTCCTGGTGTATCATAACGAGTTGTCCTGACACGGAGTCATCACTCGTATTTTCACGCAGTGCATGCAAACAGTTGTTGTGTTGTTTAATTCATACTGGTGTCTTCTCCAAATGTCATTTACAAAAGAATAAATCACAGAAAGCATGCAACAGATGCACACAAGGAAGAAAGCATCTTGGTAATATACAACTTTCCTATCACTGGCAACTTTACATGATACAACTAGGAGGATTTTGCTTTTTTCTCTCTCTGCACATTGTATAGCCTACACATTAGAGAAGGTGAGATGTGTTTGTCCGTGCGTCGACTGACTTCTAGTGCTGAGCCACAGCAACAAGAAAACGTGTCTTGATAACGTTTTTTTCTGAGAGAATGATTATACCGGCCATGTAACGATGTAGAAACAACATTTTTCTGTAATAACTTCAGAATCGCTGTAGTTCTTCTGGTCCTTGTTCGTGTTTTGAATTATACATTATTATTCAAATAATATGTAAAACTGTAACTTTGGAAGCATTAAATGTATCCTATGGATTGCTATAGACTAAACCTACTTAGTTGTACATACTGTGCCACAGCCAGTCAAGTGCCACAGAGCTTGTTGCATGTTTTTGTTCTCAGACGAGTCTCACTTCAAATATGAATAATTGAATGGGCTAACCCTCTTGTTCTCTCTTCCGTAGGGTACATTAGCGAATACATCAGCCCGTCTGTTTATGATGGAGAAAGCGATGGTGCCATCAAAGTGCCGTCTCCGGAGCCCATCTATGATGGAATCCACAGTGATTATGGCGCACCTGACTCTGACCAGGCCGACAGCCCGCAGTCAGAAATCAGCTCCGGATACATTAACGGAGACAACGCAGTGAGCGAGGGATACACAGTAGATGCCTTCTTCATCACGGACGGGAGATCACGGCGGAAAGTTATCAGCAGCCCTCGTACCATCCAGCGACATACATGCAACGAGTGTGGGAAAACTTACGCGACGTCTTCCAACCTGAGCCGGCACAAACAGACTCACAGAAGTCTTGATAGCAAGTTGGCCAAGAAATGTCCAACCTGTAATAAGGTGTATGTGTCCATGCCCGCCATGGCCATGCACCTGCTTACCCACGACCTAAAGCACAAGTGTGACATCTGTGGCAAAGCGTTCAGCAGGCCTTGGCTCCTGCAGGGCCACATGAGGTCCCACACGGGCGAGAAGCCCTTTGGATGTGCACACTGCGGAAAAGCGTTCGCAGACCGCTCCAACCTCCGCGCGCACATGCAGACTCATTCAGCGTTCAAGCATTTCAAATGCAAACGATGCAACAAGACTTTCGCCCTGAAGTCATACCTGAACAAGCACTACGAGTCGGCCTGCTTTAAGGGCGCATTCTCACCACTGAGCTCACTTGAAGCATGACCTCCCAAGAGCTGACATTAGACTTTTGTCCCACAATGACTTTGGGGGCTTCTCCCTAATCATCCTGCCCATCAACCACAAAGGAACACAGTAATAGCACAATTTTCTCTATTTTCCGCAAATTGAATCTTGGAATAAAATTCGCATGCACTTAAAGACATGAACGCCGCTGACGTCTTCATAAACTCCTTGCGCTTGAATCACAATTTCAACCCATCAAACCCCAATGAGGATTTTTAGTGATTTCTCAATCGTCTCTGTAACATTTTTTTTCATTATTGGATAGTATGTAGCCTACTTCTTCAAGTGACCATGTATTCGCCATTGAGGTAACTGTATTTATTTATTTATTTATTTATTTATTTATTTATTTTTAATATTTATTTATGCCGACCTACACTCATTTGTTCTTGGTAGCCATTTTTTGCACTTTAGTTTGTGTCCTTGCCAACATTAATAACATGCCAAAGCATTTAATCCTTGAGAAAAATATTTTCTTAATGAGTCTCTTTTTGGTTTTGAAAAAATTGCATGCAAAAAAATAATGAATTCTATGCCAATACCTTGAAGCTTATGATTTTGCCAAAATTTAGATAGTATCAGTGGGCAATATTTCTTGGGTATGGAGAGGGTATATAAAGCAATAATCCTTAATGCATGGTATTTTGAAAGTAATAAAGTATTACCTATAGCAGTTTTCTAAATCAGGTATGTTTGAATCAAATAGCCTACTCATAATAATCATACAAAAAAGACATCAGGGAAAATGCCAACGTAGTGTTAGAGTCTCAAACAGAAATGAACTGATCTTCCTTTGCTATCCTGTTATGCACTGCCTGCCTCTTATTTAAAACGTAGTTGTAGGACGTAGGCTTGAAGTGCTGAGATTCAGCTCCTGGCTATTCAGAATTCTTTCCCAAATCTGCAGAACGTCTACCGAGGCCAAGCGTTTGCTAGCCGGGTAGCCAGGGTAGGCTACTCTCTGCCATGTCACAGCACAGTGTTAAAACCCTCAATGCACAAGTTAGGCTACTTGTTTTAGCCCAGCGGACGTTCGACAGATTTGCCTTTCAAGCACTTCCTTTTAGAGTCTTTAACTTTGAAAAGTAGCACAATACCTATAGATTCAGGTAGAGATTACGTGTATTAGCTTGACCTCTGTTTTTGTAACTCAGCTGAAGCATACCCTCATTAAATTGCAAGAGGCCGTTGTAAATAACTTATTTGGAACCTTTTTACAGCTGTTACCGAACAAACGACCTTATTTCGCTATATTTCTGAATAAAATGTTGAATGAAAATGAACATTTGAGGCAGTATTCGAATGATGTAAGCACACAACATCAGGCATTTTGTCGCACTTCATAATAAAGACTAAGTAAACAAAATCCCGTCTGTCCTTTATTTGTTTCTGATTATTGCCATTGCTCCGTGAAATTAGGCAATTAAAACAGCCAATTAATCTTAATGAATGAAAATCGATGTGAGAAATCTTCAGAGACGAACAGACTGGGATGCCCAAATATGCATTAAATACTTGCCATCCCCGGGTTAATCCAGTAATGCCTTTTGTGCCAAGCACAAAACAAAAAGTACAGAAACTGGACACTGCAAGACATGGCCACACAACCATTTTCATGTGGAGTGTATTTGGGAATTCTTTGTTGTTTTAGCATTCTTTGACCAGGGTTACAATTCAGGAGGGTTGCATCTGTGTTGTGTTAGCTGGATGTGATGTGAACAACCTGCTGCTTCTTTTGCTATCACTGCAATCATAATGAGATAAGTGCAACAGTTGTGCATCAGAGGTGAAAGTCAGGAGTCAATGTTTGGCCACAGAGAAGTGATCTTTGATGACTTTGACCTAAGCTGACCACCATCACTAGACCCACACAACAGTCCAATTGTCTGTTCTAAGGTTCATCTCCATAGCTCTTAAAGTAGTTCTACAGATTTCAAATTTACCCGTCATAGACAAACACACACCATCACGCACCTCCTTTACCTGTAGGATTTACTATGGGAAAACAATGCACAATCAGTGGCAATCTGAACTGCATAACCTTGCTCATATTCAAATGATCTATCTCTGCACATGATTATCAATGTTCATTACTATATGCGTTTTGCACATCCCATGAAGCTATGCTCTGCTAAAACTAGCAGACTATTACGTGTTATATAGGTGTGCATGTGCGTGCATGCGTATGTGTTTTGCTGTGATACTGATTGTTGCTACTCAATCTTCTGTGTATGCTTTACAAATGTGTTGTAGATGCTTTATAGCCACAGACCAGTCATCAAACTTGCCAGGTCATGTCAGCGTCACTATGCCTGGGTGGCATACAGTGTTGTGATTTTATCACATAGAAATAACAGTGCCATTTAATTGAATGGTGTCATATTAGTGGTGTCTATTATTCCAGATAATAACTTGAACATTGAAACCCAGTGAAATATTTCAATTTAGATCTAAAATTCTAATCTGTTTCCAGAGGATTGCAAGATTTTGCTGTGTAATATTGCACTGCTTGTGTACTGCAAAAGCATCAATTTAATTCATGCTTGACTTTTTCCCCTTTTGTGAGTTTACGTTGAACAACAAACCGTTTCCACATCCTAACCGTGCTAGCCCTAAACTCACGCTAACTACAAAGCTCAGGGTTAATTTGGCTGGTGCAAAAGAGGCCACCAGTGTCATCAATTTGCCCAGAATCATTATCCTCGGCTCGTGTCGGCCCACACCCTGGTCTCCAGAGCGCTGGGTAATTGTGCTAGCAGGACACGATCAGCATAACCCATTACTTAACAGCAGACAGCTGTAGAAGAGCCAGCATTGAGTTGATCTGTTTGCTTTTACATCCCCGTCACAGCCGTTTAAGATGAGGTCTGGCCCCAGGCTGCACTGAGCCCCATGCAGACTCCACTGATTGCGGCCCAGACAGTGTGTCTCTTCAGCCTCACAGCAGAGAGGAGAAACTATCTGCTGTCAGCCCATCCTAAAGCACTCCCACTGGGCTGTTTGGCCTGCATGTACACTGTAGACAACGCTTGGGCCTTATTCTATGAGATGCACTTTTCTAGACAGAAAATGATCAATCAAAAATTAATAATGTGTCTGTGACAATATTAACTGTTACTTTTGAAACTTTTCCTTTTGCTATAAGTATCTGACAGACTGCAATGCCTACATTTGCACTGACAGCATGCCAGTCAGATATGGTCTTAATGATATGTTTGAAACTTTCATGCATGTACTTTGGGGATTGGTATTCTGGATTATGAAATCTACTTTATTTTGGTTTGAGTCTGTATTGGGAGTGAGTGCCAGGGTGGTGTGCTGAGTAGTGTGTAGGCCTACACACAGGACCAGGGTGGGCAGGGGCTGTGTGAGGTGTGAGGTGTGGGTGTGGTGATGGTGTGGCAGCTTTTTGGTAGTGTTAATGTGTGTTCACCTGTACATTAGGGGTCATCAGTGTTCAGCTAACAGTTTGTTCAGTGAGCTGATGCACGTGGGTCGATTAAAATATAGAAAATACAATTAATGTGCAATTTGCTGTCAATTTGTATATGATTATGTTTAATAGCAAGTGTTTGTCGAGGAGTATATCTGTGTAGTGATGTATGTAGTGATGTATATAGCCAGTTAAGCCCAATTGTCTTTATATGTTATCCTAAAACAACAGGGCTCTGATACTGAGCTGGATAATACATGGTTTATGTTCAGTAAAGGTCAGTGTAGTGTTGTTAAATGAGTTCAATTCCTGGACTGTGCAGGACTCAAAGGAAGTGCTGCATACACAGCAGATCCACACCTGACCACATCCCTGAGGCGATAATGAAGTAGGAAGTTAACCTGAAATGAAATTTCTCCTTGAGAAAAATATTACACAACTGGCTTTTGTTTGACTCTTTTTAGTTCCACATGACTTTTCAAGATGTCACCCAAAGCTCAGAATATCTGGCAGCCCTGATTGGATTGTGAGGACAAGCCTGCATAATCATGTTACTGACAGAGTTCGGAATCCTGTCCTTTATTTTTCAGAAAGGAGACTTTGGCTTGTCCTCTGTGACAAGGGTATCAATGCTTTCCTGAAGGGTTTGCTCGTGTATTTGCAGTTTGCATTTATGAACTACCTAAAGCTGAATGTGAAATCATCAAATAATTACTTCATTTTTCCAACAAAAATGTTTCTAAAGGAATGTTTACATATCCATACTTGTAAGTTGTGAAGGATGTGTTGAAGAGAGCGTAATCACATCATCACTGCTGCCTCTGAACAGCTATAGGCTAGTTGATGCAGCACAAGTGCCTTGAGGCATCTTCTTGTGTAAATTTATTCAAAATAAAAAGTAGGTGCCCCCAGCAGCAGCCAGCCAACCCTGGACATCCTGGGCAGCACGCACGCAACGCAAAAGGCACTGGACAACCACTGCTCCTGTGGCCTTCATGCTGCCTGTGTCCTATACTGTAAACTACCAGCTATGCAACAAACCCAATACATAGTGAATGACTAGACTTGGCTCTAATGCTCACCCAGGGCAAAATATCTAAACACTATCATAAGATTAAGCAAGACTTCAGATGTGTTCAAATGGAAGGGTGTGAAACTGGCACTGCTTGCTCTGTAGATATCATTTGGATGAATATAATTTATACAAACCAAGCCACTTTGGAGGTGTTAGTGTGTAAATGACCAAGATATAATGTGTTTATCCTGAGTGATCATTTCCCCCTTTTCAAAACACGGCTCTAAATAACCATGGGAAAGATTTATAGTGTATATGAAATAATCCGCTGAATATGGAAATAAATCCATAGCTTCCCTGATAAGGCCATATGGATCCATGGAGGCGTTTGACAGATCGTCCTGACGAAGTGCCCCTGGCCTAGAGATCACACTGTCTCAGCGGTGCTCATTTAGCACACTGGGTCTGTCATGTTGTCTTGTAACCAGAACCTGCTCACCTCTCAGCCCACATCTGTGGGAGAGCATGGCACAGCGTGGCACAGCGTGGCACAGCGTGGCACACCTCGCATCCTGACTCACCCACCGGTTGCCACAACAAACCTGTTTTGCAGCAGGGGTCTCGTGCGTGCTTTTGTGTTTTGAACTGTGCAAATGGTGGAGCTCACAGTGCATTTCCGTAATAGGAGTGGATATGGAAGAAAGCGTTGCCTTGAGATATGAGGGATTCATCATCGCATGACTGAGCGGGAAGCACAAAGCACTGTGCCACTGTGTGCTGGGGGCTGACTAACCAGCCAGCGCCTTCACAGATCCCAAGCATCGGTCAGCCATCATTAGAACAACCCCCACTCAGTGTGGCCAGTGTTCCTGCTTAATGCACTGCCATCACACAGTAGAACAGTTGGACTGAATTATATCCAAAAGCAGGTAATGAGATCCACAAGAAAATTAGTCAGACTGAGAATAACAGCACAGAACTCAACTGTCACAAGGCTGCCAGCCAGTCATTTCTGATGAGTGGAATAGTTTTATCTATTATGCAAATGCTAGCAGAGTAAGCTAGAGACAGACAGGCAGAGAGTGAGAGAGAGAGAGATAAAGAGAGAGACATAGAGAGAGAAAGAATGGTTAGTTTACTCTAGCATGTGCTCAGCAGTAGCTAGGCAAATCATTTGAAGCAGAGGAGCACTTTGAGAGAGGGAGGTGGGGGGGTGACCCAGTTTGGGTGACATGTAGCTGAAACAGCTTGTGCTGCAGCAACAGCAACAGCAGCAGCAACAGCACAGCACAGCCAGTGCATTTTTAATAGCAGCCGCTGCTTGCACACTTCCTCTAAGAGGAATATGGGACTCCTGTTGCTATGTCGTCTCAACGACCGGCTCGCACAGACGATGAAAAGGGGGGTAGACAGACAGAGGTTTTTCTTTTTAAAATGGAGATCATATCTGGTCCTAATTGATTGACTGTTCCATGGTGTCTGTTACATCAAGAGCCTGTTGCTGAATGAGGCGTGCACGGTGCCCGGCAACCCAGCACTCGGGTCATATCAGACACATGGCTGTGGCGCGCAGACCAATATTCTGCGCTGTGTGTGTGTGTGTGTGTGTGTGTGTGTGTGTGTGTGTGTGTGTACACTCACATTCGTGCATTTGTTCTGACCTCTCGCAGTGTTTGTTGGGGAATTAAAACATCATGCATATTCAGAATGGGAGGAGGAGATAGGCCCTTCATTCCCCACTCCCACTCCAGTGCCTTTGATGTGAGTGAGTCAGTGAGGCAGAGCCGATCTGTGGGGCGAAAACCACTGGCCCTAATGACTACTCGCTGGCTCTTTCTCCCTCCCTCTCTCTCTCTCTCCCTATTTCTCTCTCTCTCTCTTTCTCTCCTTCTCTCATGGCTTTGTGTGTCATTCCCTGCTCTAGTGAAGTGCTGATGCTTAACAAGAGCTTTTAATGCAGTGGCATGCCACCTCCCTGAAGACAGAGCTGCAACAATGTCCACTACTATGTCATAATAGTGTTAATGCAAATTACACAGAACCACTTTTGCTCCTGGTTAAATATAATGGCACCCAGGCTTAATGTAATAGAAGTTAATTGTAAACGTTCTGTCAGATGCTGAAAACACACTACGTTGACCCAAATTCTTTTGTTATTTTCCCCTGTGAATCTCAGTGCCAAAAAGTCCATGACAGCCCGAAGTGCCAAAACACTTTATTGATTCAGGTGCAACAGACAAAAGCACAATTGCACGGAAAAAAGCCAGTGGTGGGGTAGCACGCATCGCACACCTTGCGTGTCTGCTGGATGCACCAGGCGAGATTGTGGGCTTCCTTTGTTGGTGTGTGTGAGTGTGGCGTGTGGCTGCGGCAGGAGGTGGGGGCTGAATGCGGTGGGGGAATGGGATTTGGGACGGTCTCTTCTCACCATGCCGGGGGGTGTATTGTGTGGTAGGGCCGCGGGCCTCCGCGCCTGAGCCTCACGTGGCCTCTCCTCTCCGCTCCTCTCCTCCTCTCCTCTCTCTTCTCTCTCCTCTCTTTTCTCCTCTCCTCTCCTCTGTCTGCTGCTGTCTGTTGCTGCAGGGGAATCTGGGCTCTGTCCTGCTCAGCTCTGCACCAATCACACGGCTCACAGAACAGAATAGGGCTCTTTGCTTCTCTCTAAACCGCAGCTGGCCCTGGATCAGTCCGTGACCTCACTGTGACCCCCCGCTTTGTGTTGCAAACAATAGCAGCTGGCCCCAGATCAGCAGCGAAACTGGGAAAGTCTCGGGCCTGTCTGTGGAATGAGGCAGCACGGCGAGCTAACAACACATTCCGCCCAGGATTGTAAAAGCAGAGTGGTGATGAATTGTGTGTGAAGAAGGACAATGCTTTGATACCATCAAGGATGTTGGAAAGGAATTCTGATTAGGCTGTTTAACTGCAACATTATGCAGTAGTTTTGTTAAATACTAATTACATATGACCTAAAATATCAACTTCCACATAGGTACATGCATACATACACAGTACAATATAATTAGTGTTTGATTAGACAATTCACTGCTGAAACTCTGCCAGACAACATAGTACACATTTCAGAGTGGTGCTGGTTGCTGTTGTAGTTACCATTCACCCCACTTCACCCACTTGCACAAGCAAGTGAGCAGATCCATGAAGTTGCACTCAGGATTATTATGTCAAAAATACTCTTTCAGACTTTTCATCCACCCAGCCAGATTCTCTACTCTGAGAACTTGCACACAGTGGAAAATGATGAAACATCATGCAAAATACTGTACGTCTACTCTGTCTCTCTTTGTGCTTTCTTCTGTATCCCACCTGGCCCCACAGCAGATGCCAACAGCGCCCGAGCCAGAGCATTAGCTTTTAAGCGTGCACATGAAGCGGGAGCAAAAGAGACCTGTGGACTGGGTGTGTATTTTGAGCTTGTCATTCTCCCAGTACTTCTCCGCTCTCAGTACTGTAGGTGTCTGTGCCTCATGGGATTTGTAGCACTCCTCGCAGCATCGCTTTCCAATACCTGCCTCCTACTGCTGCGTAGTGTGCTGTCAGTTGTCACAGAGTGTGGCTGTGCTGACCGTTAAGTGACATCACCTGCTGCTACTGCACGGGAGCGTCTGAGGACGAGGCCAGAGCCAGTGGGGGTCACTGGAGGTCAGCGTGATGACTGCGGAGCCGGAAGCTCTCACTCATCTACTCGCTCAACTCATGTTACTCCACCACTGACTGCCAGCTCAGAGGACCTCTGATGAAGTACTGTATCACATACTCTATAAATAAACCTATTATTTTCATAATGCATAATCATGATAATGTGAAGTTGACAACCTTACACTATTCCAAGAAGCTTAAACATTGCTGATGTTTGATTATTGTGTATTGCATATGTTATGTTTGCTTTCTTCACTTCAGGATTTATTTTATTTTAGTCATGTTTGTCTGCAACTCCTTTCTTGTTTTGTTTTTCCAGGACCTCACTGGTTAGAGCTGCTTTGGACATTTTGCCAGACGCATTACTGCTGAAAGCATCCCAGTTATTGACTCTGCTCTGAGACACCTCCAGTGATCAATGTCCTCTCTACTCCCATAATAAGTGCATGGAGGCAGATTACAGAGCCCTCTCTGCATGCTATTTTTAATAAAGGATGTGTATGGTGGGTGCAGCTCTGAAGCTGATTCATCAACTCCAGTCACCACAGATCGTCATGTAACTTGACAGTTTCATGAACAAAATGTCAATGATTGTTTCTAATTGTGGTTTCATTTGCTTAAAATTGTGTTTTATTAGAAGCCAGCACTGTACTACAAGCAAAAATGAGTCTACTAAGATCCATATAGATCCACTCCTGAAAACATAGAAAATCACGCATGTTAATTATCATACAACACCCATTCTAACACATGGAATCTAAAATAAACACACTCAATGCATAAATTAAGCTTCAACTCACATACTGAGAGGTCTATTTACTAACATACATAGAATAATTGTATATCATCTACATAATACACATTTATCTGTACAGATCCACACTCATTTGTACAAACAGTGACGTATTTGTACATAATCAGTTCTACACACAAACACTCACATTTGTGCGTGTGAATATTTAGATTCCCAGTCATCTGACAGCACACATAAAAGTAGAACATATACTAAAACACACTCTTGCATAAATACATCCACATACTGATCCTCACTTTAGATAAACATTTTCAACACCTGTGTCTTGACAAATGAGTTTTATTTTTCAGAGGTCCTTCAGAGGACTAATATCTTGCAAAAGCATCATCAAGCAGCCAATGGTGTGTGTGGGTCCAGCGGACGCGGTGTGCTCGCTCCTGTATAATTAGCATGCTAAAGAAGTGTCAGTGGGGACACTGTGTAAAAGTCTCTAATCTGTGCCTAAGGAAGCCTCCTCAAAGAGTCCCCAGAGATGCAGCTAACGCGCTCAGCAGTCTGTCTGGAAATGAGATTCGATAAAGATGAAAACAGCCACAGGTTCTGCATAGCACACATACAATTTTCTACAGCTGATGCGGTGGATATTAACATGACGGCGATGGGTAGCCTAGTTTATCTGACTGCATAATGTGATAATATTGTCAGGCATTGTAATTTGTTAGTTGGATATGCAGTGGAATAATACAATAGGCATTTTATGAAGGTTGAGCAGGGCTGAATGGTATTAACCTGCTCTTTATATCAATGTACACTGAAGATTAGCAATATACAATGCGCCTAACTAAAAAACAAAATAGAAATAAATGAACTGGCCATTAAATAACCTAGATGCAGATATGCAGGACCAAACCAAGATAGAAGAGGAGGATAGGAGGAGAGGACGAGAGGAAGAACGTGGAAAGAAGGATGATTATGAGCGAATATGAAGATCAAGACACCAGGATATCAAGAGGACATCAAGAGACAAGGACAGAGGAAAGAAAGGGGCCACCTCACCCTGCCACAACATAATCATAGTCATTTATTAATACTTTACCACACTCAGAAGAGTCAAAAGTTTACACACAATATCCTCTGTATCAAGACATTCACTGACAGCCCAAAACCATCCACATCTTCAGGATGCGGTTCAATTATAAGACTGATTTATGCAGGTAATCAACAGCATTCACATCACATTATCAGCCACAATGATTCTGCTGGCCTTGAATTTCACATCCACAGCAGCCAAAGTGTCCTAAACAATCGGTCATTCCTGAGTACTTAAAGTATTAGATGAGCAGCTGCTGTGAGAAGCTCATCCTCCTGATGGATCTGATTCAGGAGCAGCCATGCACAGGTGCTGAGGGCAGAGCACGCGCTCGGGGAGGGCAAAGATCTCATGTGCACTGCAGCAGAAATGCAGCAAAGTGAGACACAGAGAGAGAGGGGGCCCAGAGGCGCGCGTGCGTGCGTGCGTGCGTGCGTGCGTGCGTGCGTGCGTGCGTGCGTGCGTGCGTGCGTGTACAGGAGGAGTGATAAGTGCAGAGGGTGGAGGGTGAGGCGTGTCTGGAGAATGAGCCTGATGTGCAAATTGCTGGTCTCCAGCAGCATGGTGAGTGCTGGCCTGTAGCCAGGACTCTGCACTCTGGCCCACGTCGTCTTCAGCTCCAGAAAGACAGAGAGACAGGCACAGGTCTGTGGCAGCAGGAGGCCCCACGCAGCCCTTTCAGCAGTCATCTCACAGGTGACTCAGCACTGGAGGAACACCGCAACACACACACACACACACACACACATTCAGACATGGAATATTTGTTAACAGTTTAGTTGGTTTTTATCTCCACCAGTATATCAGTATATGGCATTTAATGTGATCTATGACTTTAAAAAAAAAAGTATGCACACACACACACACACACACAGGCAGACACACAAACAGACACACACACACACACACACACACATATATATATATATATATATATATATATATATATATATATATATATATATATATATATATATATATATATACACACACACACACACACACACATACACACACACACACACACACACACACAGACACACACACACACACACACACACACACACACACACACACACACACATATACACACACACACACACACATAAGATATTCAGCATTGTTGTGAGCTCCAGTGTTGTGACAGGAGCTGTTGTGAGCGTGACCTTCAGAGGAGATAGAGGCCCAGCAGGGCAGGTGAGGCTGCAGCAGCCACAGGTGACGTGACTCACCACCACCAGCCCACATTCAGGACGGCCAGTACTGCCGAGCACTCCAGCACACAAGGACTGGCGCTCACATGGCACACACACTTGGCAAACAGGGTCGGTAAAGTGTCGGCCAGATGCCACAGGTCAACCCCGTCGGAGCAGGTGGCACCCAGGGTCCAGTTTAATCAAACACCTTTTACCCACATGCCCCTTCGGCTGCACTCCACCACAGCACCAAACCCTGTGCCCAAGATGCTATGTTTAGACACATGCTGGATCACACTTATTTATTTTCAGACTTTGTTTTAAGGGATATTTTTAGCCTTTTTGTCTTTATTCAGATAGGACGCTAAAGAGCGACAGGAGGTGAGTGGGAAATGACGGCGGGTCAGATTCCAACATGGCTCCCTGTGGGCACTTGGTGCTGACGCTGCAGCTGCTTTTAGCACAGCTCTCCCCTTATTTCGGCAGGCTTACCTGCACCTACTCATGGGTAAGCTCCATGTCCTTACACTTAGCCCCACATGCAACCAGTAGCCCTAGAAGGGCTCATCTCACATATCATCACAAGTGGGCCAATGCCATGCCATTAGAGAGATTTCTGTTTACAGGTTGACTCAGTTACAGCTGAGCCTGTGTTGTTCACAAGAGCTACTATTGTATGCTGTCACCGGGCTCTTGGTGAATTGAGCATCTTTCAGAGAGAAATCCGCCTTAACCTTGGTGGGGGTTACAGCTTGCCTATTTGCTTTTTTCTTCACTGTTTTTTTTCTATCCTCTTTCCAGGATTTACCTTTCCCGTTGAGTGTTTGTCGAACAGTGTTGTCTTGGCAGGAACTCTGTTGATTTTCCTCGGGGCTGTAGTGTGTGATCTTCCCCCGTGGAACACCATGCTGAATCTATGCTCTAAATACAGTACTTCAAACATAAGCTCCCCCTCCCCCATCACACACACACACACACACGCACACACACACACATAGAGACACACACAAACACTCCACGCCACCCCCTAGTCTGCCATTGATGGGCTCATAACTAACGTGGCTCATTGTGTAAATCTCGTGCTGGGCTGGCGATCATCGAGCTGCGCTCGCCTCGCACGCTGTTGTTCCTCCAGAGGAAAGTGCTGATGCTGTGTGAACAGGCTCATCAGACTCAATGGATCTACTAATAATGGACTCACACAAGCAGCAGCGCTAAGACAGCCACTGCGCAGCGGGCAAAACAAAGCTGCTACCTTGAGGCTGAAAGAGAGAGAGGGAGAGAGAGATATAGGGAGAAGGAGAGAGAAAAGGAGAGAGAGAGAGGGCTAAAGAGGACTCCTTCAGTACTACACAGTAATCACTCTTGTGAATCAAACTATTCACACTTGAAAGATGCATGTTTACAAGTGCATGTGTGTACCTGTATGTGTGTAGATGAGAGTATTTCTTGTTTGTTCTTTGTTTTTTTTTTGTGTGTGTGTGTGTGTGTGTGTGTGTGTGTGTGTGTGTGTGTGTGTGTGTGTGTGAGTGAGAGAGAGAAGCTCTTGGTAGTGATGTCTGTCAGCCCCATGAGAAATATCGGGGGACTTACAGTAAGAACCTCTCATGAGAAAACCCCTACCACATATTTATTTCTACAATACAAGAACTGAAGTGTGAGACTGACAACATTACATTACAAGAGACATATTTTTCAGGAGATTAATAATTATAGAGAACACGCATCTGTTTGTAGACTATCTGCAATCTATACATAACCCAGTGAAATCTTTATACATCAATAAGTCTCTTTCCTAATAATGCAGTGCTTCTTAGCATTGGATACACTGAATGCTCATTCTGGACCAGGATGGCTGAAAGTGGCTTCTTACTCATCCCAGATGTCTGTACTTCTCTAATTTGATTAACGACTGTAACCAATTAACAGAATCCACATTTCACAGTGCAATGCACAGACAGCCTGGATGTCATCCACACCCATCATCACAGCTCCCATCAGCAGTTTCCCAGAATGTGTGAACCCAGTGGATGTTGTTGCATACCTCTCCATCATCAGCATGAGAACAACAGAGAAAGTGCTAGAGACTGACTCATACAACAGCACTTAACAACTTAACAGCACATCATCACAGTGAACCACTTACCTTCCCCCTGTTTTTGTCACAAAGATATTGAACAATGTGTTTATCCAAATGCATTAAACAAAGGATGTGAGGGATTTGGAGTTGTAAAATGAGTACAATTTCATCAGATAATCACATCAGATTGGAACAGGTGCTATAACTTTTAAGATGAGAACGCTGTCTACCTGTTCATACATACTGCACTTCTCACAGCCATTTACTGTATGTTTGGATGGGGTTCAGTTCTTGTTCAGTTTGAGTATTAAGAGAGATTGTAGGCACAATTCAAGTCAGAAGTCAATATCTCCAGATAGACAGCCACCGAGGCACAAGTGGCTGCAGTGTCCACACCATGCTCAGGTCCAAGTGCCCATGGACACCTGGGTTTGAATCAAACCAGCGGCTATTTCCTGATCCCACCCCATCTCTTTCTCACTTCCTGTCACTCATTTACTGTCCTATCTGAACAAAGGGAAAAGCCCAGAATACGCATTTATCCAGGTAAATGTATGTTACAGTGCCCTGATGTGCTCTGTGTTCCCACAGTCTTGACTTCATGTGGTGTAGTGGGTTGATCCTCGCATTAACAATCACAAGGTCACAGGTTCGCTTCCCAGCCAACCTAAATCATCAGGGTTCACCCATCTGCAGTGTATGTGAGCTTCATTGAGATGTAAATGTGAGTTCTGGTGTGAAGGTGCCTGTGATCACTGTGCAGTGCTCCTCTCTGTGGAGTCCTTGTCCCCACAGGCACCATACAGCAAAGCAGGGGGGCTCTGCCCTGTCAAAACAAGACATTGCGATTAGGGTCGATCCCCCCCTCACACGGGCTACTTTTTCATTGTCATTAAAAGGAACATTACAAACTTTATCAGAAACCAAAGACAGCCTGGGTGTCATCCACATCCATCAGCATCAGTTTCCCAGACTGTGTGAACCCAGTGGATGCTGTTGCATGCCTCTCCATCATCAGCATCAGAACAACAGAGAAAGTGCTGGAGACTGAGAAAACCCCATCTACCTGTTCACACGTTACACTTCACAGAGCCATTTGCTCTATGTTTGGATGGGGATCATATCTTGTTTAATCTGAGTATTAAGTGATGTTGTACACACAATTCAAGTCACATGTTGATATCTCCAGGTAGAGGGGCCCAGTGGTGCAGTTGGCTGCAGTGTCCACACCATGCTCAGGTCCATGTGTCCACACCATGCTCAGGTCCATGTGTGCATGGGACCTGAATTTAAATCCAACCAAGGGTAATTTCCCAATCCCGCTCCATCTCTCTCTTCTACTCACTTAATGTCACTTATCACTTTCTTACCAGGCAAAAATCCCAAAAATGTTCTTTTAAGTACATGTATATGTTACAGTGCCCTACTGTGCTTTGTGTTCCTACGGTCTTGACCTCACGTGGTGTAGTGGGTTGATCCTCACATTAGCAATCACAAGGTCACAGGTTCACTTCCCAGCCAATCCAAATGCTGATTATCAATCATGGGTTCACCCATCTGCAGTGTATGTGAGCTTCATTGAGATGTAAATGTGAAATGTAAATGTGAGTTCTGGTGTGAAGGTGCCTGTGATCACTGTGCAGTGCTCCTCTCTGTGGAGTCCTTGTCCCCACAGGCACCATACAGCAAAGCAGGGGGGCTCTGCCCTGTCAAAACAAGACCTTGCGATTAGGGTCGATCCCCCCCTCACACGGGCTACTTTTTCATTGTCATTAAAAAGAACATTACAAACTTTATGAGCCACCAGAGAAACGGCTGGCCTCTTAATGTTTTAGGTAGGGCACAGAGTTGGAAATTATATTGTAGCACGTTTACAGTAGCTTTTGTTGGCTGCAAAATCACCTGATTCCACATGATCCCACATTGTGAAAGTGGGTGAACGAAGCTGATTTGCAGTTAGCCAAACTCTACTCTGATGGTCATACTGCAAGCTGAGGACCAGAGGTAACAACCTCAAGGAGGAGGCAAACAAGCTGGACATTCCCTCTCTCCCCTCCCGGTCTCTGTTCAGCGCAGAACCCTGATGAAGATGACAGCTCCACCAATCATCTTCATCTGTCCTGGCATGTCAGGTACTGTCTCCCCCAGTCAGTCAAGAGCACAGATATGACCTCTGACCCCCAGGGTTATGCTGTTGTTTGCTGTATTTCAGTGTGTACTGCCAGAGAAACAAGCTTTCCAAATGGCTAAATTGGCTGCCAAAAAGTCCTGTAAGGGAAATGAGTTATGCCCCATAGAGGCTGACTTCCATAATCATCTATTTATTTACCAACAAACCACGGGTTTGGGGCCCATAATTAGCTCTCTGCCACCAGTCAATACATTTCTATTTTTACAGTAATTGATTTTTTTTTATTAACAAATTCTTGCTTGAGAGTCAGTAAAAAAAACACTGTGGATTTCAAGGGCAGTTACAATAACAGTTTAACAGTTGAGGTTTTACTGCTTCTTGCCTCCACTGTTGTTCAGCACACTGTTGCCGGCGCGTGCAGGGGAGAGAAGGCAGATGATGGGGAAGACAAGGGCCCTGTCTGGCCCACTCTGGCCTGTTATAGGCTCTTATTGGAAGACATCAAACCCCATAAATAGTGAGGCGAAATGGAGGTGTCAGCTTTGCGCTCAGGAGCAGAGAAGAGCTGTCAGGCCAGCAAGAGGACCTGGTGAAAGAGAGAGAGAGAGAGAGAGAGAGATGTACAGGGAAACCAGAGGGAGAGGAAGAGAGAGAGATTTACAGGGAAACCAGAGGGAGTGAGAGAGGGAGAGAGATTTACAAAGGGTCGGCAGAGAAAGCGAGTGGAAGGGAGAGGGTGGGATGGAGGGCGGTTGCAACAGGGACCTGTCACCTTTCACTGTTCAAAGGGTGAGGGAAATATGCACAGGCAGTGTGTGGAGACATGATCAGAGGTTTTCCTGTTTGTGTGTGTGTGTGTGTGTGTGTGTGTGTGTGTGTGTGTGTGTGTGTGTGTGTGTCAGACAGTGTAGGAAAGAAAAAGTATCTGCATCTGTGTGTGTATGTTTGTGTGTGTGTGTGTGTGTGTGTGTGTGTGTGTGTGTGTGTGTCAGACAGTGTAGGAAAGAAAAAGTATCTGCATCTGTGTGTGTATGTTTGTGTGTGTGTATGTGTGTGTGTGCCCTATATTTGCCCCTATAATCAGTCATTATAGTGTGTGTGTGTGTGTGTGTGTGTGTGTGTGTGTGTGTGTGTGTGTGTGTGTGTGTGTGTGTGTGTGTGTGTGTGTGTATGAGAGAGAGAGAGAGAGAGAGAGAGAGAGAGAGAGAGAGAGAAGAGCTGCATATCTTCCTAACAGCATGTTCACATCAAGATTTAAGGAATATTAGCATTTTGCCTTTGGTGTAGAAAATTCCTCCAAAATCATCTCAGCCTGGTGCAGATGAAATAATTCCAACAGGTTACGAGTTTGAAGAAATGTGTTGTGCAGTGGGTAGCTGACGCTGCTGAGTCAATCTACTGTTGCACCTACACAAATACACACACACAGGGACCTGATCACACATACACAGCACTCAACACAGCAAACATTTTTCTTTGACAACGGCAGATACAGTATGTCAGTATGTTTCCAAATGCATTTTTTAAATCCTCTTAGATACTCTCGTACAAACACGGACACACACTGACACAGTCACACACACAAACACACACACAGACACCCTCCCACTACAGAAACACATTATTCATATACAATACTGTACTTCCAAACAGAAAGAAAAATACATTTCTAGTATAAGTATATATACTCTTTTGATCCTATGAGGGAAACTTGGTCTCTGCATTTATCCCAATCCGTGAATTAGTGAAACACACTCAGCACACAGTGAGGTGAAGCACACACTAATCCTGGCGCTGTGAGCTGCCTGCAACAACAGCGGCGCTCGGGGAGCAGTGAGGGGTTAGGTGCCTTGCTCAAGGGCACTTCAGCCGTTCCTACTGGTCGGGGTTCGAACCGGCAACCTTCCGGGTTACAAGTCCGAAGCGCTAACCAGTAGGCCACGGCTGCCCCTACCTGACTCCAACCTGTAGCATAGCCTATTGCTAGACCTACATAAACAAGTGCTTGTTTTGCCAACTTGTGTGATAAGTGCCTGATTTACAGTACACACAACTATTTGATTAGCTAGTGAATTAAGTTGTTCTTTCTGTTGTTTAATGTGTTTGTTGAACGATACTGGTAAGTGGTTTACTAACATAGCATCAATTATTGCTTGTCGATTTTGGTCAACATATAATGTGAGGCTAGCAATAAACACAAACACTAACCAAAACTTTAAGAACCTTCCCAGTTTTCCTGTCATATCATGCCTCTCATTGCTGCTCTAGCACTAGTCAACTCTTCTGTACTGGTTGCAGTGTGTGGATCAGATTCTATTTCTATTCTATTCTAGGCGGTGACACCTCTTGTCCTGGAGATGTGTTGTCACAGTCACTCACTGAACAGTGCAGACGCAGAGAGAGATATGTCTTCTAAATCTAGCAACAGCTTTGGCAACACTGACGTGATCAGCAACTAGTGAACGTTATGCTGAAAAAGTAGACTCAGAGCAGTGAAGTCGACAAGTTGGTGCCTCCCCTACGTCAAAAACAAACAAACACACACACACACACACACACAGGTAGATCATGGCTCTGAGGTGTCCTGAGGAGGCTGATTGCAGTCCGTTTGACCCTCCCAAGGACTCGGCTCCCGCCGCAGCTTCCTCTGACAGCTGAGTACTGCCTTGGATTGGGTCCATCACGCCTCCCACTGATGGAGCCAGAGTGGAAGAGGAAAGACAAAAGCTGATTAAAACCAAACCCATCTGTTTGGCTGCGCTTGGGAGAAGCATGACTGATGATCAAACACCTTGTGGCAAGCTTCTCCACCCTGTCAACGCGTCCTCAAATCTCACACAGGCTCCGAGCACAAGGAGAGTGAGTCACAACAACCAATGTCATTTTGACACAAGCTACAATAAATACAGCACACATGAAAAAACATGTTATCCAAACATACTAACCTGACGTAATACAACATGGCAGAGAACTCAAGCAGATAATGCTTTGCTTGCCAGGAGAGACAAAATTTCTGAATTTTAGATTAGGCCCCTTTGAAGTAAATGACCCAGTAACATAGTGACATTTTAACCCAGGTCTATGTCTGACCCCAGGCCCTCTGCTATTCTATCTGTGAACTTCCTCTCTGGTGTGACTCCGCCCCTACAGAGCCACCGTGCGCTAGCATGGGAATGGGCTGCATTCCTGCACTGCGGTCCTTTAAACATTCATGTTTTTAAAAAGAGTAAATATTACCGGTTGCATAACTAGGAGAACACCCAAGTATCCCCACTGCGCCAAAGAAAGAGGAGTGCTGTTCCACAACAGCAGGCATCCTGCTCGTCGTCAAACTTCACATGATCCCGGGCGGAAAGTGGGTCGAGCATTCCCAAGGTTCTCCAGAAAGGATTAGACACAGAGGTCTGACATGATTAATTAAGTGTCCTCCGATTGCATCAAATAAACCCAGGGAATACTTCTGTTTATAGTATGATTGAACCACATTAGCTAGTCATTTGCCTTCCATCTCCGTAAGTGTTCCCCAGTGGTCCTCTAAGTCTCCTACTGGCCTCCCTATCTTCCACAGCTCCTCGGAGTACAGGAGCCTCAGATTGTGTCTATGAGATTTGTTTTACATCTAAATCATCACAACTGCTCTGTATGTGTCTCCGTGTCCTAAAACTGAGTGAGTGTCCTGTTAAAACAGACCTTTTGTTGTAAATAGTTCTGCTTGTTAAAACCATTTCAGCAGCATTTCATCACATCCAGTGTAAACAAACGTCAGAATATATGGACACTGCATATTATGTAGAACACTATGAGCAATCTACTGGGATGTGAACTCAACTGACTTTACCAATTGAATCAATCGTGGGAATTCAAAGGGTTAATTCCATAGCTTGTGAGAGATTATGACACGAGCATGGCGCCTCACCCTCACACTTGTTTAGTGTCCAGATGTGACTCAAGACCTATCTCACCTTTTGCTCATTCCCCGAAGCATTCCACTCTGTTTCTCTGGCTGCATAATCAAACGTGGCACGCAGTCTGAATAAAGGCGAATAATAGCTTTTCAGCAATAAGCATCCAATTAATAATTCATCAGTCGTTTATTCCTAGGCTGGAAAATACAGCAAAAAGAGGCATCAAGATGTTGAGGAGGTACGTCTTATCTCCCGACCAGTGAGGAGGTAAATCTTATCTCCCTCAGTTGCTGTTGGTCTAGCGCTTTCACCATGCCTACTAGCTCGTTTCAGAATGGGCTATACTTGCTTGTTTATCGTAACGTGCTGATTCACTAGGTGCAACACCCAACCGGGTCCGTTTAGACACTAATTACATTAACAATAGCGGCAGGTTCAAAACGTTTACTGTCAATGGTTCAAACACACTTGGCTCCACCGAAAACAAACAAACCGCACGTGCAAGTATGCAGATCCCAAGTTGTCATTTTCCAAACAACTACTCTGTCTTACATTTTTCATGTAGACAAATGGAGAAAGGTGAATGTTAATATTCAGTTTTTCAGCATCAGCGTGTCAAACAATAGATGAGCTCCACTAAACGTGATGTATGGACAGTGAAGGTAGCCTCTGTCTCTCTCCCAGGTCTGAGGGTTTTATCGCGGGTGATGTATAGTGTATTGTGTTACGACTGGCTGTCTTGGGACATAAATTAGGGAAATGTAAAGGTCTACTCTCTGCTGAGAGCTGAGAGTCTCTTAACCATGGGCAATGCTTGTATCTGTGTCACTCTTTGTCTGTAGCATCCTGAGTTAAAAAGGCGTTTGTATGTCAAAAAATACTCAAAACATTCCACAGAATAAAGAGACATTCGCACCAGGGCCGATAACCATACTGATAGGCAAAGACACCGTGGTAAAGTTGGTTTTATATTGGACGTTGGATATTCGACACATTCGAAAAATCTATTTAGCACTGACTACAATGGTCGAGTTTGTGTCAAACCAACTTTAATGTGTTTAAACAAGGTCTGCCTATATTACACAAAGCTTCTTTTGTCCAAAACCCCATGTTTTGATTTTATGATTTTTTTATGCTGATAAAAGATTTCAATCTATTATGCGGCTTCACCTTTTGACTTACCCATACTAAAACACATCTCCTGAACTCGGCTTACTGCCCTTTCTAGGACACAAAGCTTCTTTTTCCCTAAAACCTGCTCTTTGATTTTATACAATTTTTAATGTTAAATGTTTCAAATCTATTATGTGGCTTGCCTTTTTGACCTACCCATATCAAAACACATCTGGTGAACTTGGATTACTGCTCTATATAGTACACAAAGCTTATTTTTCCCAAAAAACCCATTCTTTGATTTTATAAATATTTTTTAATGTAAAAAAATGCTTGTGTGGCAAAGACAACAGTCTTAAGTATTACTCTAGCTAATGTGAAAACAACAGTTAAGTATTAAGTATTACTCTAGCTAATGTGAAAACAACAGTGTTAAGTATTACTCTAGCTAATGTGATGACGTCCACACCACATACTATAATAATCACAATAGGAAGAATTATATTTTTGGGGATCACTTTTAGAACAATTTTGAGAATGATAGAAAGCCAACAGCCAATCTGAATCCATCAATTAAATGTTTACATATACTGTACATCAACATGAGACTGTCCTTATTGTTAGTAAGCGTGGACGTTCATATCATTATAGTTACAGTTCTTGGTATGAACGGCCCTTAAATGCTGAAATAAACATGAGAATGCTGGTTCATGAAATGCTCATTCGCTTAGAGGTATAGAACTGCATGAAACATGAGCCACAAGGCAACTGACCACGCCATTGACTGCCCTGTCCAGTTCTGTTCTCTTTGACATCTGTAACACTTAAACACTCCCTCACCATCAAACCAACTCAGTCTAATTTGTGTCCCCTGCTGTCTGCATCCTTTGCTCACGTAGAGCAGTCAGACTGGACTGGACAGTCTCACGGGAGGCCTAGTGGCTGAGCTAGGCGGGATGAGGGGTGTTCATTACTCTTGTATTGATGCCACGGCCAGCCCCCTCCATTACAACATCCATCAGCTCCGACTCCCCTGCCTGACCTGCTTCTTCACTGTCTCCTGTGTCACAGCATGCATTGTTAGCCCCAGCAGGATGGTCATTATGATGGCTCGCTATTGACCCTCCTCAACAAATAGACATGTGCCAGCCAGCTATCCCCCCACCAGCACCACCAGCACCACCACTCACCATCTACAGACTGCACTGTCCAGGAATGGGCCAATTCCATTTCAACTCAATAGCAATTCACTGGTAGAGTCAGATAAGGATGGGTTGAACAGTTCAGAAGCCTCTAACTAGCAAATAGACATTTTTCAATTCAGCACTTCAATTTGAAATGAGCTGCTGCATTAGCAGAGTGTTAATTACTCTGACCCTGGCTCTGGCACCTCTGCATTCTACATCCTAGTCCTTAGCTGCAGCATCTGGCATTGTCGATGGAATTCGTAATATCTTCATTTTAGATCCACTTAAAAACATCTTTGTCCCCGGTACACACTGTTTTTTTTTGTGTATTTAATGACACGAGTAAAGCAAAGAGATGAAATATTGCATTTTGACTGGAAACAGATGACTCTTATCATAGTCTTAATTTACACAGCCATGCTTGTAAATCACACATAATCATCACTTCCATTGTGCTTTGTCGTGCCTCCAAATGACTGCTCCAATCTCAAGCCCTCAGTCAAAGCTGCACAATGCTTGCCATCTTAATTCATTCTCAGCACTTTGTCCTCCTAACACATCAACGCTCCCTCATCAGAGACCCCCCCCCCCCACACACACACACACACCACCCCTCTCCTCCCTCTCTCATGCCACAGCGTGGTTTGGGTGAAATATGCTAGACAAGCATAACCACAGGCAGCAATCAATAATGCACCAGCTGCTACCACCTTCTGCATAGAGCGACATCACAGGAAAATTCTGGGATGAATTGTACTCTCTCTCTCTCTCTCTCTCACTCTCTTTCTCATTCTCTCTCTTTCTCTCTCTCATGTACAGCAAACAGCGGTGTCAAATCACCAGAGACAGTCTGAAAACAGCTCTAAGATATACTGTACACTTTTGCATTGCATCAGGAAAGTGTCATGGCCGTTTTTTGGTTGTTCTGGTTGTGTGCAAACAGCAACAGGTAGGACCAGAGTTCAGCAAAGTAGCAGCACTTTCACTGATTAATTTGGCTGATGCTTTTATCCAAAGCAATTTGCATATGTCAATTATGGCAAGAGCCAGTCTCTCCAGAGCAACGCGGGGTTAAGTGCCTTCCACGGGGGCACAGCCGTGGCAGCCGAGAATTGAGCCCACAACTTTTCTGGCTACTGCATACTATCCCACTTCCTTAGTTATTATGCTACCACTGTTCCACTGGGCAAAGGCAGTGACAACAACACCGGTGACAACAACACCAGGATGAAAAGTAGATTTGCATAGAAATCAAACATGGAGGATCTGCGGATCTCCCTTGTGTTTTGATGTGTTGTATTTGAGACAGAGCGCTGGTGCTGAGGTAGAGTGGTGTAAATCTGAGCATCTGAAAGGATTAATAGGGAGGGAAAGTGAAATGCATTATTTATGGCGCATGGGACTGGGGTGGTGGGTGGGTTGGGTTCCTCAGCAGTGCACACTTGTCCACTGTGTTGGGTTCCTCGGCAGTGCACACTTGTCCACTCTGTGTTGGGTTCCTCAGCAGTGCACACTTGTCCACTGTGTTGGGTTCCTCAGCAGTGTACACTTGTCCACTCTGTTGTGTTGGGTTCCTCAGTGCACACTTGTCTACTGTGTTGGGTTCCTCAGCAGTGCACACTTGTCCACTCTGTGTTGGATTCCTCAGCAGTGCACACTTGTCCACTCTTTGCAGAGGCATGCATCACGAATCACAAGAAATCAGGTGAAAAAAACGCTGCGCAATCAGTTTGGGTGTGACCTTGTGCAGCCGCACACCAAACTTTTTTTTTTCTCCCTACGTGCTTTACAACCGAAGAAATCAGAGTGCCTTTGGATCCACACACAAGGTGATCATCTGACTGAACAATTAACGCATAAAGAGTTGGCTGTGATCAGCATTGTTATGGGAGTGATTAACTGACAATGGTTTGCGAGGCGAAGCCAGACGAGCTGATCATCTGCAGCAGCCAGGACAAGAGAACAGAGGCGAGAGAGAGGCATTTTAATTAAGGAGGCACGCTTTGGCGAGCACAGCTGTAGCCTCTCACACTCCGCATCGGCTGAGACAGCTGTGGAACCTCCAATCCTGTCAGCTGCTTAATCCTGTTTAGAACGGGGCGTGTTGGTGTTGATGGGGGAAATGGTGGGGGGGTTGCTGATTGGCTGCTGTTTCCCCCCTGGTGAACAATGAGTGTCTGGGGTGGGGTCAACCTGAGCAGAGATCTACAAACTACACAGTGGTGTGCAGTGATGTGCTACAAGCTGAGTGGAAATCAGAGCACTGGAGAGAGTCCTACCGGTGCTTTCCAGGGGGAAGGTCTCTCTCACACACACACACACACACACACACACACACACAGACACACACACGCACACGCACACATACGCACACAGACACACACACACACACACACGCACACACACACACATGCAGGCCTGACCATTACTCATGCGGCGGGTTGCCGTTGCCGTCACCTTCAGCGCTGTGCCCTAGCACAAGGGCAGGTGAGGCGCCTATGGTGCCACAGGTTGCCTCCAGCCACCGGCTCTGCTGCTCCAGTGTCCCATTACGGCGGCGGCGTGCTGGGTGAGGAATTGGCCCTGTCGGCGTCGCGCCTCCGGTGATGTGCTCCTGACAGGCTGGAGTGTGTCCGCCTCACAGGGGAGTTGTTGCAGCAGTGCGCACAGGGGGCTGAGAAAATCTGCCGCCTCCCCCATATATCCCCATCAGCACAGCGGGCAACGGGGCCTGTGCTGGACTCTAGACTGCCATATCAGATGATGGCCGTGTCATGCAGCTCAGAGAGAGAGGAGACACTGACCAGCGCTAAGCCATTACTAACATACAGCGGACAGATAGACACACATCACCCGCTGCACACTTCCACCACTGCCATCAGTATTCAGGCAGAGTGTCCAGAGCTTCCTCACAGTTTTATAGACCTCTCCGTGCGCCGTTGGTCCGGTTTCTTCTCATATCAGGTCATTTTACATGTGGAAACTCACTCCAAAAATAACACATTTTTGTATAAATAGTCAAGTGAAGTCAGTTTTATTTGTATAGCGTATTTAACATGCACAGAGTGCAACCCAAAGCGCTCCGCTAATACAGGACAGAGATGTAGTGCCTTTTGTAAAGTAGTTCATTCACAGTTTTCAGTGTCTACACCATTATGGTTTCTATAAATAGTAGTGAGATCTGTGAGGTCTGAAAATACTAGAAAGTCAATAGCCAATTATCTGTGTTCATAGGATTCTCAGAGGAGCTCCTTAGGCTTGATTCAACTGTTTTAATATTGGACCTCGTTTGCTGTAGATTAGTTATTTTGCTCTATGTTGTGGCCAGAGGAAGCTGTGGCTTTTGCACTCGTGACTTTGCTGATGTGTGAGAGTGGCGTGTTTCAGCCCCGCTCCATCGTACACTGGTCATCGGCGTGAGACACACAGCGTGAGCTCCTGGCACGCCACAGCAGTGCACCATGGGCCACAGATCAGCGTAAACAGGCCAGACCACGCACCCCCACATGCAGCAGTGCACCATGGGCCACAGACCAGCCTAAACAGGCCAGACCACGCACCCCACCCCCCCCCCCAACATCCCAGCGCCCGCCGCCCACACGCGCCACGGAGCGCCCTGTCAGCTCACTGAACAGATTGATTTGGACTTGTAGTGGGGGAGCGCGCACTGGTGAGCTCCACGTTGACCGAGCCCGTACTGGTGATCCAAAGAGACGGGGCTCGGTCAGCAGCAGGAAGGGGGGGCGGTTGTGGGGGTGGAGTACCTGTGGAGCGGCTGGGCTTCGGTGGAGGCTGCGCAGGGCTGGGGGTGACAGGGAGATAGTGATAGATAGATGATACTTATTACCAGAGCCTGGAGAGACAGAGAGCCTCTCAGATCATATCTTTAGCCCTCTGCACGCAGCAAACCGTCGGTATTATATAACGGCTAAAACAGAGGAAAAGAGGCCACTATGAAACAAATTCATTGTCATGTCATGAGTTTCATGCCTTATTTGTTGTCTAAATGTGCACGCCATATCAGTCTTCCAGTCTATCTAAATAAACAAAAGTTATTACACAGTCATTGACATTATCAGCTAAAAACCATGAACATGAAGGAATGTATCATATCTTACATGTTGTTGCATTTTAAACCATCATAAATCATAAGATTTAGATGGTGGGGAAAAAAGTGCAATTCAGAAAATATGATAATCACAGGCCCACCAGCATATTCCCAGATAGCTCTCAGCAGAGACACGATGGTTTTCCTGACTCCTGGGAGAGTGGTGGTGTTAGTCATCAAGGCAAGTCACTCTGATCTGTGCTCAGCTCATCAAATTACGGGTGATATCTCTGTGACTTCTCCTAGTCTGTGGCGTGACACGTTCTCTCCGAATTGAAAATGAGTCCCAAGCGCTTGTGTGCTACGCTGAAACGGAGAGCTATAATTGCGTCTTGAAATGTGTTTTTAAAGGATTTATATTTCCCTGGAACACCAATTACGTATCAAGACTTCCATCGCAATCAGAGTAACTAAAACTGGCTTCTTTTTCCTCCTCTGTGGCAAAGACTTTTCACAAGCCTAATTATGTCTCCTGCTCTCCTGGAGAATTTTAAGTGCTTGGGGTGGTGCATGATCCACTCAGCCTCCATTCTTTGTAATGCGCCATGTCTCCACGCTGTTTTCAAATAGAAATACATTTCAAAAACACCTCCTCTTAGATATATCTACAAAGCACTCGCAGCGACAACACTCCAATCATTCTCAGTGATGTCAAAACATGCTATCCTCTCTCTCTTTCTCTGTTGGTTTCATTCTTTAACCTCTGCTTACTTTTAATTATGTATTATGTGTTATGTATTTTGTATTGTGCGTTGTGTAACATGGCGTACTCCTGCGCTCAGCAGATCTAAGCGCTCCCTGACTTACACCTCACTTCCCTTTCCCCATCTGTAGCTTTGGAGAACAAGAGAGAGAAAACCCCCACAAGGCCTCTCATCTGCACCCCGGCTCCTCAACACAGCAGCTCCCATTTGCCCTCCTTCACAATGTCACCCCGGACAGACGGAAGGACGCCCCGCCTGGCCCGCGCATCATTCTGCACATTCTCGCATGTGTCACCGGACGAGCGCCTCCGGCTGCAGCCAGGCCCGGGAAGGGGAGGAAGGAAGGCCACTGCGCTGTTCCTGCCGCCGAGGGGCCCCTCATGCTCGGCCGCAGCCCTCGGAAACTGTTCCCCACAGGCCGCCAGCGCACCGCGGGACACAGAGGACACGGGGAAGGACTGCAGATCCATAGCCGACCGGGGAGCGGGATAAAAATACTCTGCTGACAAGTCAATTAATCAGGTTTCCAAGCTGCGGCAGAGAGAGAATCTTTTAGTTGAGATCAGTGGGTATGTTTACAGGCTGGAGAGGAGCACAGGCTTGTGGCCCGAGGTGAGGAGAGTGGGGGAAGGAGAGGTGAGGGGAGTGGAGGAAGGAGAGGTGAGGGGAGTGGGGGAAGGAGAGGTGAGGGGAGTGGAGGGGAGGGAGGTGCTGGCTGCTAATACAAAGGCTTGTCTTTCAAATCTGCAGAGTCAGTCAGCTACTCCTCATCTGAGGAAATGTTAAAAGAAGATTATTCATTTATTTATTTATATTCGGAGACCGACAGCAGTTACGAAAAAAGAGACCCATCTGTTGCAGTGTGGCTGCAAAACCTAATTATTGTCAGCTGGCAAATTAATCAAAACAAAGTTAGGTAAATCATCTTTTCAAACCATGCAGTATTGTCCTGAGGATTATCATACAACACGCAGTTACATAAATACAAGAATAATTCAGCACACAGTCCACTTTTACAATGAAATAGATAAAGTGGAATTAAGATTCATTATAATCTTTGTTATTATGTACATTTTATGAATCTACTACAATACCGGTCTGATCTAGTTTCAGCCCTTCTGGAACACTCTGTGCTTTAACTTCTTTGAATTGATCAGTGTCTATGATCTCTCAAGCAGTAAAACCTGACTTCCTGATTTACTGAGGTATAAATATATGGTTATACAGAGGTCAAATGCCCTAGTCACTCTTGAACACGAGAAAGACAAGGGAACACACAACTCAAATAAGGAGTAAACGTGATATGGTATAGGCACAAATAAATATCAGGCCTACATAAGGATTACTGATGGAGAGCTTCAGAAAAAGGTTGCATCTTGGTCACCAACTCAACCCCCAAAAAACATCAGATGCAGCCTCCATGCAAATGTATTAACTAAGCATGGTAGAAAAAAGCCTTTCTTGTCATTTGATACAAATACAAGTGGCTGGAGTTACTGAATGCTACTGGGACTTTGACTGTCATCATGTTCGATGGTCAGATTAAAAAAATGTATATTACAGTAACTCAAGTTCAGTTTGGCGGATATAGAAGGGTGACTATACTGAAGAGAACTTTAAGCTGACCCATGTCCAGTAATATCTGTTTGGCTTTGGGGTTGTTTGCTCTCCAGTGGCTCTGAGCTCTGGGCTCGGCCTCAGTGAGGTGCATGACATCATGAACTCCATGGACTCATTTCAAATTCTGGCTGTCTCTGTCCAGCCACTAAACTTGAGAATGTACAGTATAGGATAATCTGAATGTTCTGGAGAGATTCTGTAAAGAGCAATAGTCTCAAATCCCTTGTATTATCTAACTTTATTAGATGTTGTAAGACTATGAGCTGCAGCTTTACAAAGTATTACAGATGCCAATAATTGTGGCACATGTTTTTGTTAAAAATATGTATTCCTTGATGTAAGTGGCAGAATAAATCTGCTTCCCTTCAAGGTTGAATTTTTCGTCATTGGTTTCATTGTGAGATTCAGAGTCAAGTCAAATATAAAATTCCATGACTTTTCCCTGATCTTCTCTGACAAAAAAAATCCATGACCTGGACCTACTTTAAAATAAGTGGTACGTTGACACTACTTCAACTTATACTTGTGGAGGGCACTGTATATGATTACTTGATAGTCCCCCAATTTAAATGTAACATGAGATAATAGAGGAACAGCACAATGGCATATAATTTAAATGAAATACAATACATTTATTGACAATACAAATGTTAATACAATGTTATGTTGGCTATCTATCCGTTTAATGATTTATTAAACTTTTTCTGTGGCCTGGGTGGTTGTAGTGAGGCCCCTCCTCTTTAAGAATCAATGAAAAATGCCCTCCTCTTTTCTTCCATCATTTCTTTTGTCTTAAGGCGTTGAAGGTGTGGAATGGGCTTCTCATCCTCAGTGCTCAGTCTGGGCTTCTCATCCTCAGTGCTCAGTCTGGGCTTCTCATCCTCAGTGCTCAGTCTGGGCTGCGTGGCTGCATTCAGGCTAGTGAGGCCCCTCCGCTCGAAAAATCCGCGCAGGGTTTTCCTCCGCTGTTCTTCAAAAACGTCTCTCTCCCCAGGGGTTTTAGCCGTGCCCCAGTCCAGTTCAACACGAGGCACAGGCCTTGTTCCATCTCCATCATGCAGCGTCAATGTTCTACCTTCCCTCTCGTCCAGCTGAGGTGTCCCGTGGTGAACAGATGACTCTTTTGGGTCTTTGGAGAGGGATGAAATGGTGAGTCTAACACCATAAACAATGAAATTTGACTCTTTTAGGCTATTCAACCATCTGAAAATGTGATACTTACTGCAGTCCTCTTTGCTGAACTCTGGATCAGGCACACTTATGATCTCTTTCTCAGCTCTTAGGTGAGACACAGGGCTACTGTTAGCCATCTCAACACGGTGGATAGCCATCATTGCATTTTCACCTTCGATTCTCTCTGCAGATCCATCCTTCACATCATCCAGAGACTCTATAGTCTCCACACTCTGCACTTTGGAGATGTCCAACTCAAGGGCCTCTTTTCTCCTCCTGTCCGCCATTTTCTTCTTGAGGCGCTTAGTTTCCTTTCTCAGCTTCTTCTTGCTGGTGTCCACCCTTTCATTCCTGTGCTTCTTCCTCCGGAGTGGTAAACAGCAGCTGAAAAGTTCGCCGAGCTTCATTTTTCCCACCTGTTCGCTTTGAAGTGTCTCAATAGACTGAGTTGACTCTTGGAATTCACTCAAGATTCTACTTTGCACAATTTGGAATGGAATCTTCAGAGTTCTGAAAATAAACATTCCACCTGATGTTGCCATGGCAATAAATCTTGAGCAGCAACAAAGGGTTTAGAATGTTCATGGCTGTTCAGTTTTTTGTATGGTTAACATTATGGTTATGGTATTTAGCAGTATATGAACACTGCATTAGGTAAAAATAATAGTTTCAAAGTTGGAAAAGCCTTTGAATTATTATTGAATTAATTCTAATTATTACCTTTAACATAATTTATATATAACAACTGTAAGAGCTATAATTTGCGCATAGACCAAAAATGCCTAAATTACAGTTCAAGTACAAATTTACAGACACCTCATGATTTCTTTCCTTGTTGAGGCCTCAGCTGCTGACATTGAGTGTAGGCTTTGCAAGCTGTGAAGGACAGCCTGGAGGACATGTCCTTCTTCTGATCATTTGAGTGTGTACGAGTTCATTGAGTGTGTGAGGCTGTGTAACTCCCATTGGGGAATAACTCCTCTGATTGCCTTTATGCTTCTGTGACTCGACTGCATTATCACAAATGAGTGTGAGCAGTTGACCAGGGAGGGACGCTGTAAAAAAAAGGCCGTTCCCCGTTCCAGTTTCAGTGCTGGTGCGGTGCGTTCCAAGCCAAACAAACCAGATGCCAGGCCACCGCGAGAGGGACATTCTGACCAGCACCTCGGAGCTCAAGTGTGAGCTGTCAATCAGCTGGGGGTCACCCGAGGCGATGGGAGGGAGATGCGTGACCCCCTGCAGGAGTGGCTGTCAGGTCGATGCCATCTTGTCACCGACGAGAAACAGGAAGTCAGGGAGCTGCAGTGGCAGTGGCGGTGCGGTCAGAGCAGAAGGCTGGACCACTGATGGACCCCTCCCACCCGCCTCCATCCCTGGGCCTCTCAGCTTGTCACCAGACTATCAGCCCCCCTCTCCAGCCCCCCCTGGGGCAGGGAGCACCCACCCCCCCCCCCCCCCCCCCCCCCCCCCCCCACACACACACACACACACACACAAACACACAAACAGACACACACACACAAACAGACATACACACTGGCTTGGCAGCAAGGGAGCCTGGCAGCTCGCAGCAGCAACATCCACAGGCACCGGAAGCTCTCCAACGCCAAGGTCCACGACTGCTGCTACTGCTGCCATGAAGGACAAGCAGGACAGCAAGCAGGACAACGGGCACCGCTTGGGTCTCCATTTCATAGAACAAACACACATTGATTCAAGTGAAATAACAAAATGCAACTACAGCATTTGGATTGGATTTCCGATCATTACTCTTCTACTTATATTGTTCTTCTGTTTTGACATTATTTTAGATGAAGTATAGAAACGCTCTGTACTGTCCATTTGCAGTGTGTGTGTGTGTGTGTGTGTGTGTGTGTCTGCTGTGCCTGCAGGGAATGCAGGCCTCCCAGAGAAGGCAGGCAGCTTTCCCTCACCGGCAGAATGCAGGTGTCAAGAGGAGAGTGTGCCGCTGCTGACAGAGTTATTAACTTTGATCTGGTGATCTTTTTCTGCTGACGCCACATCTAAACAGCCAGCATTGAGAGCAAAAGTCTTGTGGGCCTCTGTTATGGCACATGATGGATGATTTCCCTGACAGAAAGCACAGTCAAAAGAGCCTGCGTGGGATATTACACCATCGATTTCTCTGCTCGCAGAACCAAGCGGCACGTGTGTTCGTCTCCCCGCGCCTCGCCGAGGTAAACAGGAAGAGACGTGGAGTCTGCCATAAGGAGACTTCAATTTGTTACCGTCACATCCCCCTGCTCCACCTGATTATGGCCCATGCCAGTCCTCACATTGATTCACACATTTTTTGTCCCAGAGTGTTCCTTGTGACCTTCCTGTGCGCCTCCCTGCGTTAATGCTATTTAGAGATGCTGCACATTGTTCAGAAGATGCAGGCAGAGGGAAAAGCGTCCCCCTGCATTTTGTCCTCCAGTTGCTACTCCTTTTGGCGTAAACTAAAGCCATTGACCAGATATTTGTGTGAATCTACATGTCTGTGTAACATGTATTATTGGGCTCAGAAAAATTGCATTTACTTTTTCAGTTTCAAAGAAATATTTCAAGACTGAATTTTCAACTAACTGAAAAAGGGGGCACTTCAACCCAAGTAATAGATTTTCATTGCCAAAGAGAAGCCATAAAATTAAACCATAAACCATAAAGAGAACTATAACATTAGCACAGGGCATTGTAAGCACGCCCACACATATTGACCTGAAGGCAACCAAGATTCACTGTTACCTAACAAAAATGAATGCCAACTAAACTTTCAATTGCAATATTTCCAGACTCATGTACTTTAGTTAATACAATATCAAAACCAAGAACCCCATCTTCAAATCAATATTGATCAGCATAATATAAGTCAGCACAATACAAATGGTATTATAGTGTTCAATTAGCTATGTAAGTATCTTATCATTTATCAGTCAGAGAGAGAGCTGTAAGCAGTTTACAAAATTACACCATTGTCTCAAGCTTCCTGATGCTTCTAGCTCCTCCCCGTATCTAAAGCTTGCTGACAATGGAGAGTCTCATGTGGCAGGGCAATACTCACACACCACACCGTCAGTGCTGAGGGGGAGAGAGAGAGAGAGAGAGAGATAGAGAGAGAGAGAGAGAGAGAGAGAGAGTGTGAGGAACATCAAAGGCTACCGCCCATAGTCACATCGGGTGCACTTGTATGCTGGCTGAAGTCTCCCACATCGATCTCTGTAGACGACAAACTAATTGTATAACTAAACACATAGCAAGAATTAACGCAGTAGTTAAGAAATTTTACCTCAATTTAGGATGTGATGTTAATGTTACGGTCACAATACTTTGCATGTGATAACGATAATATCACGATACAGTAATTCTGCAATACTCAATACATAGCAAAACGATACATTGACTGAACAAGTAGCCTATGTAATGTAGCTACTAGGTATCTAATAAAGGTAGTTTCATCCATGGATGCAGCATGTGGACCATGTCTCTGAGAAATGGTGTAGTCTGAAACCCTCAGCTGCAGAAGTCCTAGTCAGACAATTATGTAGTAGCCTTACTAAATGACTGCAATTAGCACTTTACTGTTGGTGACTGAAAAGTTGTGTAGTCTGGAAGGCAAGTTTCACAACCCTCTGAGGGTCCCTCGGCTGCCTCTTTGGGCTACAGTTGTGCTAAATGACACTCTTTTCACATACAAGGTCATGGCCCTATTCATGCAGGGCCTTTTGTAGCTAATGAGTTGGGGAGACCAGAGGGCTCTTAGCATATGGTGATATACCCTGTTAACATGTTGTTGATTTTTCATCTATTTTTATTTTTTTTACTACATGGATGATGTGCATTGCTCTAGGACCTGAACAGATTTGTTATTATCAAGACTGCTGCTGTCAAAATTTTTGAATTGAACAAAAAACATGTCTACGTTTACATAAAAAAGGATGTTAGAGCCACCTATGGTAAATCTCTGACAGCAGAAGATGACTTGTTCTAGAGTGGGTATGCTGTCAGAGGTGTAGTCTACAGTATTTTTCATTTTAGGCATAACAGCTTTGGAAGAATGCTTCATGACCTACACTTTTGGATCACCTTGCTCTGTCTGTTGATGTACTGAAGATCTGTGATAGGAGAATATATTATTTTCTGTCATCTCAAAAGCTGATTGAATCTTCATTTAACCCCTGGAGATTTCCCTACTTCTATGCAGGTATTCTGTCACATATCAAAATCCTTGAAAATCAGAGACCAAGGTACCCCTGAGGCATTTAGGGAGCGTATTACACTGGCTTCTCACTTGCTTGAGGAAAAGGGAATCGCTGCTTTATGGGACGGTAAAATACAAAATAAAAAAACACTATTTCAAATTTAACCAAAACCAATCTCAGTAATTATCGTTTTGGGGAAAATAAGCATTTTGCTACATTATATTGTGTGATAAAAGAAGAACACAACATCCAAACAAATGATTCCAACCAAAATATGAATTGAGGCCCCTTTCTCTTTCTCTCCACAACGAAAAGGTTATACAAAAAATCATTATCTATCTCTAAGCAATTTAACGTCATGAAGGACATCTTTGGATGTTGATGGGTAATTTATTCTTTTATGTTATTCCGTTCAAATTCTGTTCACACGTATCTCACACACAGCCCCACCGGTGGAGGACAGGTGGCACAAGGGGGGGCTGTCTAATAAGTCGAGCTTTGATTCCTCGTTTTCTTCAGCGCGAGAGTGTGGCCTAAAGAGGCATCCGTTTGATCCGGGCTGTGAAGTGGCCAAGGCTGGGGGTAAGGGGGCAGGAGTGTGGGGGCAGCTGGAGGGGCCGTATGAGCCCCCCCACCCCACCCCACACTCACAGGGGCGTGGGGTTCAAACGGAGCCCCATCAAAGCTGACAGAGCGGAGCTCAGGAGAGTCTGTGTGGCTCCGTGCAGAGGGGCGTGAAGCTGCCCAGCCCCTACTGTACATGCACATGATCAGCTACAGGGTGCTGCTTACATTTGTCAGTGGGAATTCAGCACTCTTTGTCTCACCACATTGACTATGGATGGAGCTGCACGCTGCTATTTAAGCACAAGGGCAAAAAATGGGACAAGGAGTGATGATGTGGAATAGTGGAGAACGTGACATAACCGAAAGAAAATCCCAGCACAATCTGGGGTGAACTGAAGGCCTATGCCAGACTCTCCACCACGGAAACTTGTGCAGAAAATAGCATCTGTAAGCAGATATCGAGAGCAGTAAATGAGTCAGTATTCATTATGTTAAAAGACAGAAATGGATTCCAGTGAATGCAGAAACAGGCTATAGTAAGCAATATGAATGGTCACTGACAAAATCAGAGAAAATCAGAACTAACAATACACATGTGCCTAGATTTTGTCATGGTGACGCTTCATAAAGAGCTATGTAAACCAAATAAAAGCTCATTCATATGGATCAAACTTTCTACTTACACACACACTTACACACAGGGCGACTGAAAAATCAATCGTGATGCGATTTATAATATGGAAATTTGTTGCAACAAACATCTCCAAGGCTAGTGAATATATTACCAAGCCTAAGGATGAGATCACCTTCATGGAAATGTGCACATTATTATAACATGCAAAGTGTTACCAGCCTGAGGGTGACAAAATGAAAGCATTCTCACAGGGGAGGCAAAGCAAGACATGTACTAATAAGTCGATATGCAAGCACCCAGTGCCAAATTACCTGCTCTCTCCCTGCTTCTGCTTTCCACAGGCAGACACTAAAGATGAATGTATCAGGATTATCTGCAGGTAGAAATGAATGATGTAGAATTAACAAATACTTATTTTCTCATAAGCTCCCATAAATTCTAAATTATACATCTTATGCTTGTACAGTAGAATAAATCTGCCACGTACATCACTGGATGCTAAAGAAGAATTTCTGTAAGTGGCAGCATGCCACTGTGGTTAAATGATTACCTACTGGCAGAAATGCCAAAACAGTTTACCTGTTAAAAGTGACATCGGGAGAAAGATTTAAACATGAATGAGATGGGTAAGTGTTGTCAATTATTTGCCTTGTGCTTTTATAGATTGTTTTAGTCAAGCTTGATTCTGTAGTGGTGAAACGGCAGAAAGCATTCTGTCAGCCTAAAGCATACTAATACAATCAGGTGGAAAGGATTGGAGAGGGACTCTCTTAACGTGGATACGCAAGGGGTGCACTACACATGGGAATACGTTTCTTTTCTTCACTCTTCCTTATGATTAAAGAACCATCTGGTCCTGATCATTGGGCACTGCGGTTAATACACAAGTGCGGCGAATATGGTTTTGTTTTTTTAATTGTCAAGAAACACTTTTCCTGCGGTTTAAACACAATTTGGCTAATACACAGCAAATTATTGTATACTGTTGCACTTTAAGGTGGAGTTAGTGCAAAGTGTGTCTATACCAGTTTATTATGGTGTGATAAATTTGGTGACCTTCGACCAATGTTGTATTTGTCAGATAATGTCGCCATAATTCAAATCTCTCTCATGCCTAGGGCAAAAACATTGTCAGGGCCAGCCCTGCTGTGATTGTAACTACCATATGACAGCACTTTCATCACAGAGGCAGGGCTGTAGACATTGTTTTGCCTACTTCTGTGCTCTGGGGAAAGCAGCACATCACCAACCAGTGGAACATGGACATGGCACAGGTACTCAAATCCCTGTATTGAACACTTAAAGAAACACAAACAGTAATGGAGTAAGTATTAGTGTAGCGGTGCGGCTGCCCGCTACCCCTAAAGTGAATACAGCTGTTTCGAACGGGACTGAGACCGTGGTTCACAAACACCCTTTTATTAGCACGTTAGCACAAACATAGTATTCCAGCGCACACACGAACATGACATTCCAAGGCATTCAGGACGCCGCCTGCAACACAAACATCAATCGCGACGTTACTGAAAGGCCAAAGACAATGAAACACGGTACGAACAGTTCACAAACAGGGACAGAGACTAGGAAACACTCACGCTGCGGCCGCGCTGGCTTCTGGGTGCTGTAGGCTGGGAAAGGACCCGACGTGAAGTCGGGAAGGACTTTGTGCATTGAGGGGTGTGACGTCAGAGAGGTGCAGGGATCAAGTGTGTGGGATAAGAGGGGTGTTTTTGGCTTTCATGTGTTGGGGGAATATTTAAGGCGGATACAGAGGATGTATAATGATGCTAGGCAGTTAAATATGTGAAGAGTATTGTGTTGACTATGTATGGTGATATTTGAACCAGAAATGTATGTTCGTAGAGATAATTGATTTTGGTTATGATGGTGGGTTAGGCCATGCGAAATATATTCTTGGCCAAAACGGGTCTAAAGAAGAGGAGGGTCTGAAGTGAGCTTGAGACAAAACCTGGTCATTGAATAGCGGTACACATCAGTCAATCCTTAAAATAAAACGCATACAACTGCCTTTGCCCAAACATCTGACGCACTGCCTCCAGTTTTTCCACCGCCGTGAGGTTAACCCGACTACAATTGGTGTCAGAAGAAACTGGAGCGCCTCAACAGGGGGCAGTGTGGAAGATGCCACCTAAAGGCAAGCCAGCCAAAGAGATTGATGCCTGTCCTCAGCAGGAGGACGAACAAGTGGGCACCACCAGCACAAGGCCAACAGAGGGGGATGGACCCTCAGGAACCATCGGCCCAGCAGAGGGAGCGGTATTGGAGCTGGCGACCATGATGAAGACGCTGCAGGCCCAAGAAGCGAGGGAAAACCGATGGGACGCTGCAGGCCCAAGAAGCGAGGGAAAACCGATGGGAGAAGGTGGTGCAGACCCAGGATCAGCGCTGGAAGACGATGAACCACCAATTCCAGCTACTCCAAGGCCAAGTGGGAGATATTCAAAGCAGTGAGCCTTCAAGAGCCAACACACCCCAGCCACTTACATTGACGGGAGATTCCAGAGAGACAAGGTTTAAGGATCCTAAGCTCCACCCGCTATTGAAAGAAGACGACATCGAACATTTCCTGGCCACGTTCGAGAGGGTTGCAGCGACCTGCAGGCGGCCGGAGTCCACATGGGCCATACGGCTGGTGCCACTGCTCACCGGGAAGGCTCGCAGTGCATTCGTTGCCATGGATTTGGAGGACACAGATGACTACGCCCTGGTGAAGGAAGCCATTATGAAAAAATACAACATAAGCCCCGAGACTTACCGACAGAAATTCCGCACAGCAGAGATTTTGCCAGGTGAGACACCAAGAGAAGTATATGTCAGACTAAAAGAATATCTCCAGAAGTGGATCAGTCCAGAGAAGCATTCGGTGCAGGATATTACAGAGATGATCATCCTGGAACAGTTCATGGAGATGTTGAGCCCAGATATGGCCATCTGGATCCGGGAGCATGACCCAAAGACGGCAGAGGAGGCAGCCAGGTTGGCAGAAGTGTTCCAGTATGCTCGCCTGGGCATGAGAGGCCCCAGTACAAGCCAGTGGAGTTCAGCCAGAAGTAAGTCTGATTGGGGTGAGTCTCAGGGTAGGCCAACCAGTTATAATAGATGGTCAGACAGTTATAACTGTGACACTAGACAAAATTGTCAGGTAAGGAAAACACAGGGCACAAACATTTGCTATACACCAAGAACACACACACCACATACACAACATGTATCTTACAGCACAGGGCACTCAGTCCAGGTTTTGGTTAATGGAGAATCTGCAAAAGCTCTTGTTGATACCGGCAGCTCACAAACACTGGTCCATCAAAGTCTAGTTGCAGAGGAGGAGTGTAGAGTCCAACCCCCAGTTAAAGTATGCTGCATTCATGGTGATGTGAAGAGTTACCCTACCACTGAAATTTTTCTTACTGTGAGTGGCCAGACCTTCTTCATGTCTGTTGCTATAGCACCCCAGCTGCCTTATGAAGTGGTGTTAGGCCATGATCTACCAATCTTGTGTGATTTAGTACCCCAGGGTGTTAAGCACTGTAATGCAGTCACTAGGGCCCAGAGGGCTAGTGAGATGAGGGCACTTCCTTTTGCTGATGACTTGGTGCTGGATGTGGGGAGTAGACCAGAGCGGAAACATTTGTCAAGACAGGAGAAACGTAGACAGAAAATGGCAGTTGAGGCTGGTCAAGAGAAGCAAGAGGGGCCACCACCAAGCATGGCATTGCAGGTTGACATACCTACAAACATTGTTGAGTTGCAGAGACAGGATAAGACTCTGGAGCTATGGTTTCAGAAGGCAACAAGGGGTGAAGGGGGGTTCAAGCTTAGGAAGGATATCCTGTACCAAGTGAAAGGAGAGTGTGAGAACCTAGTGGTGCCCAGCCCTATCAGAGAGAGCGTAATGACCTTGGCCCATTCTATCCTATGGTCAGGACATCTAGGAAAACACAAAACACTTGCCAGAATAGGGAGCCGGTTAAGTTGGCCCAATATGTACACTGATGTATCCAATTTTGTTCTTACATGTCCAGAATGTCAGCTTACCTCAGGGAGAGCAGTCCCACGTGAACACCTACATCCTCTTCCGGTCATTGACACACCCTTTTCACGTATTGGGATGGATATAGTTGGCCCACTGGAGAGAAGTAAAGAGGGTTACCGCTACATCCTAGTACTGTGTGACTATGCGACTAGATATCCGGAAGCCTTTCCTCTCAAAAACATCAAAGCAAGACAGGTGGCCAATTGCTTAGTGCAGCTTTTTTCACGGGTGGGGGTGCCAAGAGAGGTAGTGACAGATCAGGGCACTAATTTTCTTTCCCTACTGTTGAAGCAAGTGTACAGTCTGTTGGGCATCAAAGGCATCAAGATCACGCCTTATCACCCCCAGACAGACGGGTTAGTGGAACGGTTCAACCGTACCCTCAAAACCATGCTCCGTCATTTTGTCTCGCAGACCGGAAAGGATTGGGACGAGTGGCTGCCGTACCTCTTGTTTGCGTACAGGGAGGTGCCACAGGCCTCCACAGGCTTCTCTCCCTTTGAACTCCTTTATGGTCGGCAAGTGAGAGGGCCGTTAGACCTGTTGAAGGAGCTCTGGGAGGGGCCTAAAGAAGAGAACCGGAATGTGGCACTGTACGTCATCCAGATGAGGAACAGGCTGGAAGAGATGTCGGCGCTGGCGCATCAGAACATGGTGATGGCGCAGAAAAGACAGAAAACCTGGTATGATGGAAAAGCCAGAGAGCGGACTTTTGTGCCTGGCCAGAAGGTGCTGCTTCTACTACCCACAGATGACAACAAACTCCTGGCTAAGTGGCATGGCCCCTATGAAATCACCAGGAGAATGGGAGAGGTCACCTATGAGGTCCATATGCCAGAGCGGGGTAAGAAGAAACAGACTTTCCATGTTAACCTTTTGAAGGCATTTCATTCCAGAGACCAAGTGGAGACGCTCTTTGTCCGGGCAGTTTGAGGGAAGAGATGGAGGTTATGCTATCGCTGGGAGTCGTGAAGCCATCCTCCAGCGACTGGTGCAGCCCAGTGGTGCTGGTGCCGAAGCGAGATGGCACCATCAGATTCTGTGTAGACTACCGGCAAGTTAATGCCCTCAGCAAGGTGGACCCTTACCCCATGCCCCGGATTGATGATCTGCTAGAACGCCTAGGGAAAGCGAGTACATTTTGACGATTGATCTTTCCCGGGGCTATTGGCAAGTGCCACTGAGAGAGCGAGCAAAGGAGATCATGGCTTTCCGGACCCCGTTTGGCCTTTACCACTTTTGGGTAATGCCTGTCGGCCTACAGGGGCGCCAGCGAGTTTTCAGAGGCTCATGGACACCGTACTGGCGGGAGTCAACGAGTTTACGGCAGCATACCTGGATGATGTGGTGATATACAGCAACACCTGGCAAGAACACCTGTACCACCTCAAGCAGGTCTTTGAGCGTATCCAGGGAGCGGGGCTGACCATAAATCCAAAGAAGTGTGCCCTGGGGAAGACAGAAGTCAGCTACCTGGGTTATGTGATTGGCGCGGGGGTGATCCGACCACAGGTGGAGAAAGTGGACTCCATTCGCAGCTGCACACCTCCAACCACAAAAAGGAAGGTGAGATCCTTTTTGGGGCTAGTGGGGTGGTATCGAAGGTTTATTCCTAACTTTTCGGAGAGGTCATCTCCCCTTTCTGATCTCACCAGGGCGGCAGCACCAAACAGAGTGGTCTGGACGGAGCAGTGCGAGTTGGCCTTTCAGGACCTGAAGGGGGCAGTCTGCGGCGACTCGGTCCTGCTGAGCCCCGACTTCGACAGGCCGTTCATTGTCCAGACAGACGCTTCTGGGGTGGGGCTCGGTGCAGTCCTGCTTCAGGAGGTGGATGGGTTCCGGAGGCCTGTGGCATTCATCAGCCGAAAGCTGTTCCCGAGGGAGAGGCGGTACTCGGCTGTGGAGCTGGAGTGTCTGGCGATTAAGTGGGCCCTCGACTCCCTGAGATATTACCTCCTAGGGAGACCGTTCCAGCTGGAGACAGACCACAGAGCGCTTCAGTGGCTAGAGAGGATGCGTGACACTAACTCCAGGGTCACCAGGTGGTACCTGTCTCTCCAACCATACAACTTCACCGTGACATACCGGCCTGGGGCCTCAAACAGAGTGGCGGATTTTCTTTCCCGCATCCCAGAAGAGGGGGGGAAGGAGTGAGCATGGAGCCCGGCTTGGGAGAGCCCTTTTCTTCACGGGGACGTCAGGCGTCTGTACGGGAGGGGGGAAATGTAGTGGTGCGGCTGCCCGCTACCCCTAAAGTGAATACAGCTGTTTCGAACGGGACTGAGACCGTGGTTCACAAACACCCTTTTATTAGCACGTTAGCACAAACATAGTATTCCAGCGCACACACGAACATGACATTCCAAGGCATTCAGGACGCCGCCTGCAACACAAACATCAATCGCGACGTTACTGAAAGGCCAAAGACAATGAAACACGGTACGAACAGTTCACAAACAGGGACAGAGACTAGGAAACACTCACGCTGCGGCCGCGCTGGCTTCCGGGTGCTGTAGGCTGAGGAAAAGGACCCGACGTGAAGTCGGGAAGGACTTTGTGCATTGGGGGGTGTGACGTCAGAGAGGTGCAGGGATCAAGTGTATGGGATAAGAGGGGTGTTTTTGGCTTTCATGTGTTGGGGGAATATTTAAGGCGGATACAGAGGATGTATAATGATGCTAGGCAGTTAAATATGTGAAGAGTATTGTGTTGACTATGTATGGTGATATTTGAACCAGAAATGTATGTTCGTAGAGATAATTGATTTTGGTTATGATGGTGGGTTAGGCCATGCGAAATATATTCTTGGCCAAAACGGGTCTAAAGAAGAGGAGGGTCTGAAGTGAGCTTGAGACAACACCTGGTCATTGAATAGCGCTACACATCAGTCAATCCTTAAAATAAAACGCATACAACTGCCTTTGCCCAAACATCTGACGCACTGCCTCCAGTTTTTCCACCGCTGTGAGGTTAACCCGACTACAATTAGTAATGAGTGAGATACATTTAAGAAGAACAAGAAATGGTGAGATACATTTACATTTACAATTATTAATTTGGCAGATGTGTTCATCCAAAGCGACTTACAGCAATAAAAATTACATTTAAGCTGTTAACAGATTATCACGCTAGTTTAGCCTGGGTTTTCCCATGCTGCCTTACGCGCGCAATTTTATTCATGCTGCTAGGCAGCCTGGATTTTATGGACTTCGTTTTCACCTCAACGAAGGAACCAATCACAGAATGGAGGGAGGGCAGCAAGACGATGACGTCACACACGAGACATTCGTAGCGCCCAATAAACGGCTCTGGGCATTCGTAAAAAAAAACGTTTCAAATACGAGAAAATTAATGTCTAGAGATGAGGTCTGACGTTAGCCAGGCTAACGCAAGTTAGCTATTCTAGCTAACTTTTAACTAAGACTAAGACTACAGTTAATTCTTGATGATATTGTCACACACACAACCCAGTAATATGTAGTCAGCTAACTACAGTAGCCAGTCCAAGCATCAAACAGGTAGGCTAATATTTGTGGTGAAAGTATTTTGAATTAAGCCACAAATTGGCCACGAGTACTAGCCTGGCTCCGCCCTCCTACGTACTTCCGCTCAATTTTAATTTCCCTTCAGTACGTCATCTTTGTCTGCGGTATATTTGCGGGTTTTCTCCCAGCCAACAACGTGGCTATGAACGTTGACAATGAGGTCGTGCAAAGATGAAACCGAAACTTATTGTGATAAACAGAAATAACGCCTGCAAACGTCAAAAAAATGCAGTTGGAAAAATGCAGAAGGTAGACCCACAGGCATTGTTTCCTGACTGTTGATGCTGTTTATTGTCAGTTTGTAAAGTTTAGGCGAAGTAGTAGTAGAAGTAATGTTAGGGATCTCTGATTAATATGATTGGTAAGGCTGGACCAATGATTTTAAAGTTAGTGCCCGTCACGATGCAAGTGTTGCAAACGTTTCCCTATCGAGAACTGCCAGACTCTGTACAAATGAAATGTACGTATGAGAGTCTGGATATTTCCAGGCTACACGAGTACTTTGCTGTGTCCTCTATTGTGGAGAGAGGTATTAAATGAATAGCAATTGCTAGCTTGATAGCAACCCTCATGAGGAAATGACAGAGAAATGTTGGAGAGAAGAAAGACAAAAAAGAGCAAGGTAAAATCACACTGTAATCAAACATTTTATTTTCTCATCAGTTACTTTGGATGACTACAGATAGCACCAAAATGCAGTTCACACAGATACGTCCTCTCAGAGAAACACAACAAATTCTATTGTCCTTCTGTTGCTCAGCCAGTGTCCTAAGAGACAGCACACCCTCTGGGCATGTTATTGTTTCTAAATATTTACTGCATCCTCCACTCCCCTACCCTGCAAAAGAGTTCAGGCTCATACAGTGAAATCACACCAATTTCCAGGAGATGGGCTATTTTCTGCCTTTGAAGCGATTTCCAGTTGCCTGGTTCCCGGCTGCCCTGTTGAGATGGACCCAAAAATACAGCTTGGCATGGCACTCCCAGCGCTGGAGCATATGTGGCTCGGCTTGCCCGCGGTGCCACCCGCCGCGCCACCACCACTCACATCATTGTCTTAAATGCGGAGTTGGCACGCTCGCTGGGCAGCGGCCACATAATACCCTCTCTTCCGCCCAGCATCCAACACACACACACACACACACACACACACACTGCTCTGCTCCGCAGCCTTTGTCGCACAGCTTACACACATCAGGGTGGCCGTGACCTTACCCGCACGCAAAGGTCACTGACAAAGTCTCCTCCTCGTGTGCTACTTTCACAGCAGGAGAGGAAATGGACACGTTATAGCCTCTGCAGGTGTGGGGAGTTGTTGCAGCTCCTCTCTGCTTTCCGAGGGTAAAGCGCATTGTATTGCGTGCAATAAAACAAATCCTCAAACAAGGCTTTGCTCCAGTCGGATGAGCATTGTCTCTGTGAAGACATGGTGATTTGAGACAAATCCAGTTGGAGGGGAGAGCTAATACCGCCAACCAAAACATGCCCTTCCACAGCCATGGTGACATGCCGTGAAGCTGTGAGAAAGATTTAAGCACAGGTGCTGTGATCAGGATTTCAGAGCACAAACTGTGCTGTGGATTAGGGAAGATATGCCACAGGTTTAGACAGCAAAGCATCCAGAAGCATTTTCAACACACATTTCCAGATGAAGGCAGTGCTGTAAAGTTTTGTAATGGATCCAAATAGAGAATACATGTTGAAGATTTAGGCTGTCAACCAGTGGGTGCTCATTATGTAGAGTGAGTCACCTGCCATGCCGGCACCGGCAGATTGGCTCTGATACCACAACAGAGTCGTCATCACAGAGCACCCTGGAACACCCTGAAACATCTGCATCTCTCTCTGCTGCCTCTTCCTCTCACAACACTGTTTCCAGACAAGAGCGTCATCATCAAACAGTGGCTCCCAGCTGTCCCCGGGAAACGGCAGCGTGAAATAACAGAATATCAATGCGTCTGATTGCACAGTCGAGTTTCATCGCGTCGCTAATGACAGGCTCGATCTTTGTTATGAAGGCATGAGGAGTGAAACGCCTGCCTGATCATACAGCGTAATGCACTGTTTGTACCTACTCACCACCCTTCGGAACGCCAGGAGGGCTGACACCGGGAGTGGAGGCATGAGGTGGATGGGCTTAAAATAACTGCATTATGAAAAAGGGAAATTCAAACAGCTCCCCCTGCAAGCCCAGCTAATCTGAGTCTCTTCAGAGGGAGGGTCGCGTCTGGAGGAGCATTGTTCGCCGGGGAGATTGACAAGTGGAAGCCGGCGGAGTAGATCAAAGAGGCAGACTGATGAGGCAGAAGCAGGCTTTTGTGTGGGAAGACGTCTGCAGCGGGGAAAAGTTTCTTTTGTCTGGACTGGAGAACTGTTGCCAAAGCATATTGTCACAAGGACATCAAGATTTACATAGACTAGTTTGCTCTATCAATGTAATGGAGACAGCATGGTGGTGGTTTGGTTTTCTCCAACGGACAGAAGCACAAAAATTGACGAGTTCATGTATGATGGCCACATTCTTACTGAATTTCTATTCTGCTCCATGATGATGGTAGCTAATGAGGGGTAATGAAGTAGCCAGAACCATTGATACTAATGGCACTCAAACAGGAGCCAGTGTTTGCTAGGAAAGGGTTTTGTTACCTTGCCTTATAGAGAGCGTGTACTTGCATAAGCCACAGTTTTGACACTGAATGACAATGTAGGTCTATTGACAGACCCCACTCTCTGAAAACCGCAGGGGCACGTGGAGTCATCGTAAAACTTACAAAGCCCCATTTTGACACATTCTTCACCAAGGGTTCCATTGCACAATGAATTTTTCATCTCAACTGTGCATCTCATCCCCTCCTGTCCCCAGTAGCTGGGTGAATCAGGCGGTTTAAAAAAGTGGGCCCACTGCTATGACAACTACTAAATGCTTTTAATGATGCCTTGTGGTCTTGTTGGGCCTGTAGAGTGAAAATAATAATAATAATAATACACCACTCCAGTGACAACCAGTCTGGAGTCCAATTGAGGAAAAGAAGAAATGCTACAGTATGTGGATGTGCCTGGCTATATCTTGTTAGTCACTGACCTGTTCTTGAATGTATGTAAACTAAACACATGAATGTAAACTAAATACATTGCAATGCTGTTCTGTTTTAAAACACTTTTCATCATTTAACTAGGTCTTTGTTTCAACTAAATGACACTGGCAAAAATAGATGCCTAGAAACAATGTCGAGTGCATTCCTGTTGTGAAACATGTTAGCGCCACTTGAAACAAGTGTTCCACAGTAACATTATGATGTTCTGTCTGTGGGAACCTGGAGAGAATGGCAAACAACAGCAGCAAAGCAGCCCCCCTCAGAAGATAATACTAACACTTGGTGTCACACCGCTCTGCCAAAAGGAACAGGCATTATCTCTCTTGAAGCACAAACTGGAATGGATATCGCTCTGACAGGAGGGTTGGAGATAAAATTATCATATTTCACACTTGTGTCTTCCTCAATCTGGGAAGCATGGAGCAGGTGGTACAACACCTAGGGGAATTAGAGCCTGACACACTACACTAAATCACTGAGCCTCATTTGTCAAACTTTTTGTCTGCTTGGAGTTCTGACTGTAACACATGCTAACGTGTACTCAAGTAAAACGGAGCGATTTTGGATAAACTTGTCCCAGGGTGTAGACAACTCTGCATGGAAACAAATCAAAACTGGTTTATTCCAGCCATCATGAAAGGATGTTATTATAGTTATATACAGCATTTAGTTTCCTATTACAGATTAATTAATACACATATGACTTTAATTTCCTTGCAGAGATTGGCATGTCATTTCTGGTCCGAGGAGATCTCTACAGCATAGAACTGGTGTACGGGAAATGTCATTTTTAGCATAATTTCATCTCAGTCCCAGTTGTATTTGATGTGGAGGTGCTCCTTTTACACGGAGCATTTTTCAAAATGTTTTGACAAATGGACACATGGGATTGCTTTATCGAGTCAAACAAATTTGTCTGTGGTTTTTAAAGCTGTGACAGGCTAAACATACTACCAGTTAAATGGCGATAGGCGACACAAAGGAATTGCTCTGCGATGAAATATGAGAGTTCCCTGCCCACGCCCACTGGATTTCCATATAAACTTCAGCTCAGTTTGACAACTGACATCCATCAGCTGTGCAAGAGTGCAGCACAGACCCAAAGCTGCAATTATTGCTCAGGCCAGTGCACAAAATAATTAGGGAGAAATATGTTATCCTCTGACATCATTTTACCTTATTCTCTTATTAAGCACCATCCATCACCGCCGGACAAGTTTGGCCCCGTTTCATGTGATGAGCAGGAGCCGCGCCACCCGCCATCCGCCCTTCACACCCAGCACAAGACTGGCAGGGCGGTCCGGAGCTGCCACACTCTGCCGCAGGCTAATGGCCGCATCCTAGGCGTTTCACTGGGAAATTACCTTGAGTGGATTAATTAGCTGGATTTGTCTGTGAAAGGGCCTGTGACATCTGGTCTTGTCTCGGTGCAAAGTGTTAATGAGGTCGGATCCAAGAGGTTCTGAGTGCCGAGAGCGGCCGGTGACAGGGGAGACAAAGACGGGCCCGAGTAGCCGTCCACCCACTCTGGGCTCGGAATAAGTCACGCGGACACATGGTTCAGTCCGTATGAAGAATGTGTGTTAGACAGCAGCCAAATGGAAAATAAAGACGAATGAAAGAGCGCCAGCTGGAATAAGGAGAACAATGCCTGTCAGACGAGTTTGTATTGATGCCATTATCTGCCGTGTCATAAAAGATGCTCTGAATGTTGAAAGCTACAAGTTTTAATGAGCACAGTACAGTACAGTTAATACTGGATATGTGATGCTGTCATTACATCCTCCAATTGCAAATAGACGCTTGAAAAATAAGAATTCTTTACTGTCATGTTGGTGGGCACAGGCTTAAGCCAAGCTTGGGCTACATTATACCCAACTTCATCTCAACATTCTATTGGTACTAAGTGTTAACCTTCCCTTTGTGCAAGACATTTCAACTGTGGAGGTTTTATGTCCACTTGTAATGTGAATTGGGTTGCAGTGTGTCGCATTGCGAGGGGGGAGCGATGGAGACACTTGCACACTCACAAGCAGAGACAAACACAGGCCTGAGGGGAATGGCTATACTGTACTATACTGTACTGTAATCACCACATCAGGTTAGAGATAAATAAATGCACATAGCAATGAGAGACTTCAGGGTGGATTTACTAAGAATAGACATCAACTGCAGATTATCTGATTATTATGAGCTACACTGGGGTGTTTTTCAGCAAAATAATACACAATGCACAGAGTAAATTCATTCATGCAGTGTCCCTGTTTTCAGATAAAAGTATGGCCGTATCTTCAACAAACTCTGCTACACTAATTGTGACACTGCTGCAAAACAGTGTGGTCGTGGTGACAATGTAAGCCATGTATCAGTAATGCATCAGGATGAGGGCACACCAAAGGTTTGGAGCAGAAACACTACTCAGTCTAATAACACACTGTGCTTCCTCATGAGCCAAGCGTACGGGTCTGTAAATGCACAAGCGTGTAAATGAGCTTGAGCTTTGCTGACAGTCGTGAACACTTTTGCACTGCTCAGGAAATGCGCCATTCAGCTCATCAGTACACACACACTATAGCCCACAAACAAGCGGAGATGAGCAAAATCTTACAGACTTCAAAAGACCTATTTGAATATCTGGAGCCCTTGGACACATTGAAACCTCTGTAATTCCACGGAGTAGCTACTGTAACATATGCATAATGTGTGTGCATATACAGCAACATGTTTTTCCCCCAGTGTCTGTGATGCTAGTGCGGGTTTTCACGTTCCCCATCTCTGTCACGTTGTTTAGATGTCTCCCGCTGTTTCCTGTCTGTGTCACGGACAGAAGACGACCCAAGAGCGCAAGTTCAAATTCAGAGTCTTTTTATTGAAGGGTTCAGGGGGGAAGAGGAGTGAGAGAAACGTGAGGTCTTGGAGGTTCCGGTTCCAGGGGTGCTAGGAGTGCCAGGGGTGTCAGGGGTTCTCGGGGCTCAGGGGAACCCACACACAACAGCAAGGTGAACAGCAGGCAGTAGTACAGACCAGGGCTAGGCACTAAACGTGGTGAGAGACAGAAGGCAGATTCGAGTTACCGGGGGGGCTGAAGATCGGAGAGTAATCGAGAAGATCCGGAAGGCAGGTCGGGATAACCGGGGCAGTAGAACAGGGAGGCAGTCAAGAAAGGATCCGAATCACAGGTAGGAGTCAGAGAGTAGACAGGCAGGCAGGTTACTGGTCCAGGTTTGAAGACGATCTGACAGGGCTTGGCTGAAAAACAGGGCTTTATATACTGGGAGAGGTTAGTGGAGAAATGCAGTGCAGTTGGCCAGGTAACAAGAGCTGAGCAGGGCGGAGCCAGGTGGAGCTCGTTAGGCAGAGTAGAGAGAGAGTGAGCAGAGTGGCAGAGAGTTGAATCAATTAAGGGTTGTTGCCAGGGAGAGAGAATGCTCATGACAGGACCCCCCCCCTAAGGGACGGCCCCAGAAGTCCCAAGAACAACATCATGCCGGGAGGGTGGAGGGGAGCAGGCGGCGGGTCAGAACTCCTCCGAGCGGTCCGAGTGAGCATCCCCATCCTCAGAAGGAGCTGGAGGGTCACGGTCGGGAGACAGGACAGGTACTGAGACAGGATCAGGGTCAGGCACAGGACAGGAAGCCGGGCGGGCAGGACGGCTAGGGACCCCTCTGGGACGGCCCCTACGGATTGCAGGCTGATCAGGATGTAGTCGGTGGAAGTCAGTGATGAGGGTCCGGTCCACTATCCTCCTGGCCGGGATCCAGGTCCTCTCCTCCGGACCATATCCCTCCCAGTCAACGAGGTACTGGAGACCCCTACCCCGTCGCCTAGAGCGGAGCAGCCGCCGGACGGTGAAGACAGGACCGCCATCTAAGAGGCGCGGAGGAGGCGGCGGCGGAGCCGCAGAGACCAGGGGACTTTCATGGACCGGCTTGACCTTGGAGACGTGGAAGGTGGGATGGACCCGCATGGAAGTGGGCAACTGAAGCCGAACCGCCGTTGGACTGATGACTTTCTGCACAGGAAAAGGACCAATGAAGCGAGGGGCCAGCTTTCGTGATTCAACCCGCAGCGGCAGATCCCGGGCAGACAGCCAGACCTTCTGACCAACCCGGTAAGTAGGTGCTGGGGCCCTCCGTCGGTTGGCACCGACGGCGTAGCTGGTTCCTGACTTCAGGAGCATAGTGCGAGCCTGGGCCCAAGTGCGGCGGCAGCGGCGGGCATACGCAAGAGCAGACGGACAGGTGGCATCCGCTTCCTGGCTGGCAAACAGTGGGGGTTGATACCCGTAGACACACTGAAAGGGGGAGAGCCCGGTGGCGGAACTGGTGAGTGAATTATGGGCATATTCCACCCAGAGCAGGTGTTGAGCCCAGGCCCGGGGATCTTGGGAGGCCACGCACCTCAGTGCCTTCTCCAGCTCCTGGTTCATGCGTTCAGTTTGGCCATTTGACTGCGGGTGGAATCCAGATGATAGGCTGGCGGTGGCCCCAAGGAGATGACAGAACTCCTTCCAAAAGGTTGCTGAGAATTGCGGCCCCCGGTCTGACACTATATCCTGGGGTAGGCCATGGATACGAAACACATATTCCAGGACCACCTGGGCGGTCTCCTTAGCAGAGGGTAGTTTAGGAAGAGGCACGAAGTGAGTCATCTTACTAAAGCGGTCAACAATGGTAAGGATGACTGTGTGTCCGTCAGAGGGCGGAAGACCCGTAACAAAGTCCAGTGAAACGTGGGACCAGGGCCGCTTGGGTACGAGTAGGGGTTGCAGCAACCCAGCAGGAGGCTGGTTGGGGGTCTTGTTTCGGTTACAAGTGGGACAAGCTCGGATGAATTCTTGGACATCCCGTCTCATCCGCCGCCACCAGAACCGCTGGCGGACCAGATGAAGGGTGCGAGTGATGCCGGGATGACAGGCCAGACGGGATTCGTGCCCCCACTGGATCACAGGTGACCTGAGATTTGCTGGAACAAACAGACGGTTGGGGGCGCTGGTGCTTGGGCCTGGCTGGTTCCGAAGAGCCTCCATGACCTGCTTCTCGATCTCCCAGGTGAGGGCCGCTACGACAAAGTGGCTGGGAAGAATGGGAGCTGGCATGGCGGTGATCTCGTCCTTCTGAAACATCCGGGAAAGGGCATCAGGTTTGATGTTGCGAGATCCCGGGCGGTAGGAGAGCGTGAAATTGAAGCGGGTAAAGAACAGAGACCACCGCTGTTGACGGGAGTTCAGCCTCCTGGCTGTTTGGATATACTCCAGGTTTTTGTGGTCTGTCCACACTACGAATGGTTCCTTTGACCCCTCTAACCAGTGCCGCCATTCTTCAAGGGCGAGCTTGACGGCCAGCAGCTCGCGGTTCCCAATGTCGTAGTTGCATTCGGCTGGGGTTAGCCGACGGGAGTAGAAGGCACAGGGGTGCATCTTGCCATCCTCGGCTGCTCTCTGAGAAAGCACTGCACCCACTCCCACGTCCGAAGCATCTACCTCCACCACAAACTGCCTTGCTGCATCTGGCATCTGGAGGATGGGAGCGGAAGTGAAACGTGTCTTGAGGCTATGGAAGGCCTTATCAGCAGCTGCTGTCCATTGGTACGGCTGTTTAGTGCTGGTTAGCGCCGTGAGTGGTGCAGCCACTGTGCTATAGTTTCGGATGAACCTCCTATAGAAGTTCGCAAAGCCCAGGAACTGTTGCAACTTTTTCCGAGACTCAGGGACTGGCCAGGACGTGACAGCCGACACCTTCGTGAGATCCATCTGAATGCTGCCCTCGTTGATCACATACCCCAGGAATGAAACGGTCTTGGCATGGAACTCGCACTTCTCTGCCTTCACGAAAAGAGAGTTCTCCAGCAGGCGGCGCAGGACCAACTGGACATGGTGCGTGTGTTCTGACAGAGTCTTTGAGAATATTAAAATATCGTCAAGGTACACAAAAACGAATGTATTTAACATGTCCCTGAGGATATCATTCACTAGGGCTTGAAAAACTGCTGGGGCATTGGTGAGGCCAAATGGCATGACGAGGTATTCATAGTGGCCGGTTGGTGTGTTGAACGCAGTCTTCCACTCGTCTCCCTCTCTCACCCGCACCAGATGGTAGGCATTGCGAAGGTCCAGCTTCGTGAATACGGTGGCTCCCTGCAGCAGTTCGAAGGCAGACGAAAGTAAGGGCAGTGGGTAGCGATTCTTAACCGTGATGTCGTTCAGACCCCGGTAATCTATGCATGGACGAAGAGAACCGTCCTTCTTACCGACGAAGAAGAATCCCGCTCCTGCGGGGGAAGAAGACGGTCTGATTATCCCGGCGGCAAGAGAGTCATTAATGTAGTCTTCCATGGCCTTTCTTTCCGGGGCTGACAGTGAATACAGACGACCCTTGGGAGGTGCTGTGCCAGGCAGGAGATCAATCGCGCAGTCATAGGGTCTGTGTGGGGGTAGAGATGTCGCCTTGGATTTGTTGAACACCTCTTTCAGGCTGTGGTAACAGGTCGGAACATTGGATATGTCGGGGGTAGCGCTAGATATTTCCCGATGAACGGGCAGGGTGGCCCCCCTTAAACAGGTCTGGTGACAACTCCTTCCCCACGAACGGACTGTTCCTGTCTCCCAGTCGATGTGGGGGTTGTGCTGACGGAGCCACGGGTATCCGAGAATGAGTGGTTGGCCAGGTGAGTGTAGGAGGTGAAACTGGATGGACTCTTGGTGGTTTCCTGACAGCAGAATTGTCACAGGGGCTGAGATGTGAGTGACCGTGCCCAGATGATGTCCATCCAGGGCTCGTACAGGAATGGGTTGTGCCAGTTGATGATGGTTCACGTCCAGTCGCCGTGCAAGCTCAGGGTCCATGATGTTTGCTTCGGCTCCAGAATCCACAAGGGCGGCCAACGTATGAGTCGTGTCGGAAAGCTGAAGGCGGAGATGAAGCAGGGGTTTTCGAATGGAGGGAGACTGAAGACTTGTTGAGCTCACCCGGATCTCCCCTACACCTGGTGAGCTGCGGCTTTTGCCGGACAGGTGGCGACCATGGTGATTTTCACCACCACAGTAGAGGCAAAAGTTGGAGGTTAGACGGCGCCGACGCTCCTCGGGAGTCAGAGAGGCACGGCCAATCTCCATGGCCTCAGGCTGATTGAGTTGGCCTTGGGACTTGACAGGCAGGGGCTGGACAGAGGAGGTATCGACCCGAGTGCGGATGGCAGGTTGACTGAGACGCCCCTTCTCCCTCCTCCGGGTCTGTATACGGCGGTCAATGCGGACGGCAAGGTCAATGGCGGCATCAAGCGTTGAGGGCGGGTCATGAGAAACAAGCTCGTCTTTGATATAGTCCGCCAAGCTGTGGAGGAAGGCTTGCACCAGTGCCTCTGAGTTAAACGAGCTTTGACTGGCCAGGGTACGAAAGTCAATGGAGAAGTCTGCCACTGTCCGATTGCCCTGACGGATGGTGAGCAGAGCTTGTGACGCTTCGGCTGTTGGCGAGCCTAGATCAAAGACCTTTAACATCTCCTCCTCAAAGGCACTGAAGGAGGCACAGGCTGGGGTTTGCCGGTCAAATTCCGCCGTTCCCCACAACCGAGCTCGGCCGGTGAGATGGGTGATGACATACCCCACCTTGGCTCCCTCCGTTGAGAAGGTCCTGGGCTGTAGTGCGAACTGGATTCGGCAGCTGCTCAAGAATGGTCTTACTTGCTTTTGGTTTCCATCGAAACGTTCCGGGTTCCCAATCTCTGGTTCAGGAGTGTGGGGATCTGGTGGCAGCACTGCCGGTGGTACAGGAACAGAAGAACCAGGGGTGGGTGCAGGTGGAGTAGCCGGGTTTGAGAGTAGTTGCAGGGCTTGGGCTAGCAGTTGTTGCTGCAGTTGGAACTGTTGCTGCTGCTGTTGAAGCTGTTGCTGTTGCTGCTGGAGAAGGGAAGCGATGTCGCCAGCCATCCGATTGATGTCTCCCTCAGTGCGTTCCAGTCGCTGTAGGGCAGTCATCTCGGGCTCTTCCTCCATAGTGGTCAGGGAGTGCGCTGGGTCCATGATGGTCAGATCGTTCTGTCACGGACAGAAGACGACCCAAGAGCGCAAGTTCAAATTCAGAGTCTTTTTATTGAAGGGTTCAGGGGGGAAGAGGAGTGAGAGAAACGTGAGGTCTTGGAGGTTCCGGTTCCAGGGGTGCTAGGAGTGCCAGGGGTGTCAGGGGTTCTCGGGGCTCAGGGGAACCCACACACAACAGCAAGGTGAACAGCAGGCAGTAGTACAGACCAGGGCTAGGCACTAAACGTGGTGAGAGACAGAAGGCAGATTCGAGTTACCGGGGGGGCTGAAGATCGGAGAGTAATCGAGAAGATCCGGAAGGCAGGTCGGGATAACCGGGGCAGTAGAACAGGGAGGCAGTCAAGAAAGGATCCGAATCACAGGTAGGAGTCAGAGAGTAGACAGGCAGGCAGGTTACTGGTCCAGGTTTGAAGACGATCTGACAGGGCTTGGCTGAAAAACAGGGCTTTATATACTGGGAGAGGTTAGTGGAGAAATGCAGTGCAGTTGGCCAGGTAACAAGAGCTGAGCAGGGCGGAGCCAGGTGGAGCTCGTTAGGCAGAGTAGAGAGAGAGTGAGCAGAGTGGCAGAGAGTTGAATCAATTAAGGGTTGTTGCCAGGGAGAGAGAATGCTCATGACAGTCTGCCTCTTCCAGGGTAATTATCATTAGGGATATTGTATTTACATATGGCTGGGCTTTTTCGCTGCCTTTCCGAGACACACTGGAGTGCTTATGATCTTTTCATGCTAACTCCCCACAGGCTGCGTCTCAATGAGAACGTGTCATTTCATTGTCCTTCAAAAGGCTTATGAAACGAAGAGGACACCATGAAGAAGCTGTGGGTCCGTGGCCCATGTGCAGTGCTAAACTGAAATAGCATCTCTCTTTACAGGTTATCATGTCCCTGATTCCACCCTGTGGAGAGGTGTGAGATCAGAGTTCCACCCCCGACACGAAGCTGAGAGAACAAACCTGCAAGACCACACACAGACTGCAGCCTTCAATCAAGAGTGGAGAGCAGCCGTTTTAACTGCTGCAGAGGTATGTCACACATACCTATGTGCGAAAGTGTAATTGTGAGGGTATGGGGATGTGTGAGGGAAAAAATCACATAGTGTGGTGATAGTAGTCTGTGTGCCTGTGCTGTGCTGTGTGTGTGTGTGTGTGTGTGTGTGTGTGTGATTGTGTGTTTGTGTATGCAATTGTGTGTGTATGTGTGTGTGTGTGTGTGTGTGTGTGATTGTGTGTGTATGTGTGTGTCTAAGCAGCATCAACGACATGAAATGGCACGGTGAGGGCCCAGTCAA